>NC_143549.1:136425576-136729230 GCF_054136105.1 Typopeltis vanoorti
TTACTTCAGTTACTGCTATACTAAACAGCATTGAATTACTGATATTTTAGTTACCTCCAGTTATGTCATCAAGGTTATCGATGCCCTGTATATATACAGATCGTCCTCTATTTTTACTGTAAAACCTCTATTTTTGCTGTAAAACCCCTTCTAGCAGGCATGTCTGCTCCTGTTTGAGAGATCAAGCATGACCCTATTATAAAAATCAGACAGTTTGATCATTCCAAAACATTGAATTATTTTGTTAATGTGCAGTTTCTTCCCCCCCCCCATGCCTTTTATTGGCATCTGATAGTTTGTTTCATTTTTGTCACAGAAATGGGGGTTACATGACTGAGAAAGAAAATCAGAATGAAACAGTGGTATGAGCCAAAATGACAAAAGACCTATTGTCAAATTCTTTATTTGCACTTGAGAAAACAGAACTGCTTCAATTTGTATAGCAATTGTGTTTTTGTAGTGATGTGTTCTATTACTGATAAGTTTATTATTCTCAGTTTAGAGAAAAATAATGTGCAGATTACTATTTTGTGTTACTGCTTACTTCTTTCAAAATACTTATTCAAAACAATACAGTTTAATAGATCGACATACATCTACCCATCAAAATTTAAAATGTGATTTTATAGCTTTGTTGGTGGTGATGGTGTGTGTGTGGGGGGAAACAAGAGATATTAAAGAAGAAATTTGCAAAATCATATTAATGGTCCCCCCCTCCTATTTCTTGTTATGGATGATATTTCACAGAGAGTGATATTGTGTCTCACTTGAATTCCATAGAACATAGATGATGATATGTTGGTTTTGATGAAAGGGTCTTGGACATTTTTTAATGTTTAAAAAAAGTTTAATGAGATCTGGAAAGGAGAATTAAAGTAATATATGGGCATCATTTAGGTGAAGAGCAAATGGGAGATCCCCAAGATATGCCATCTGTACTTTATTACAAGTATCTGAATTGATATTGCGGGGGGGGGGGGGGCTTATAAGCAAATTTGATTCATTAAGCAGGAAAAAATTGTTTGAAGTTTAAAAAGGGGAGTGGGAATACTTAGTATTATACTTCAGTACTATACAAATGAGATATATCATGCATGGAAGTCTACTCTAACCATATTTATTTAATCTGTCTTGAGAAACTGATAAAAGAGTCCATATGGGAATATCTTTAATTAAAGCAACTTATGGGCATCATTTAGGAGCAGAGCAAATGGGAGATCCACAAGATATGCCATCTGTACTTTAAATTACAATTTTCTGAATTGATGTGGGGGGGGGGGTTAAGCAATTTTGATTCATTAAGGAGAGGAAAAAATTATTTGAAGTTTAAAGGGGAGGCTTAGTATTGGAAAAGAGATGTCATGCAGGGAAGTCTGCTCTCACCATATTTATATAATCTGTCTTGAGAAACTCATAAGAGTCCATATGGGAATATCTTTAATGTAAATAGACAAAAATTACTTATAAAATACATAGAGGAAATATTTATTGACAGTAAGGAAAACTTGAAGTATATGACTGCAAAGCCTATGCGGTTCACATCAACTTTAGTGAATTTCTGCAGATAGAAACACAACTTAAATTGGAAATGAAATGAAATAACTTGGTATGGATAAAATAAAATAAAAAAAGGAATTACTTAGGCAACTTAATCATTATCATCAAATTCCTGACATGTACCCTCAAGGGATGTACAGGATATGATAGTACGACATGAAAAATTTACATCATTACTAACTTCCTATAATTCTGTGGTTCGTAATAACCTAAAAATGATGAAATTCCTTCTATAAACATAAAGACCTACATAAATATACTTGGGCAACAAGAGGATGAAAATCAATATTAGATTATTTTATTAATTATATGAAGAGCCAAAGGCTTCAAATTGGCGACATATAAACTTATTTAAATTAAGGGATATTACATCCCATATTGTTTCATAGCCGAATAAGAAACTGAAAGAGTTTCATGCTGAATATAGTAAATATATAAAGTTTGGTGAACAAAAGTATAAGCAAATACCTGGATAGTGTTACAACTGACCCTAAAAGGAGTGCAACACTGAGGCAACTCATGGTAAGAGTGGAGCAAGCTCCGATCACTATTCTTGATATTTCTCCATAATGTGAAACCCAACTCCTAGGAGCTGCATTACTGTTTTACATTATGAGTGAGAGAATGTCACTACCCAGACTGGTTTCAACCTTTATTGAGGTCTCATCAGTGAGTAGGTAGAGCTAGAAATACAGAACTTACGTATACACTACTATAAGAATTGCCAAGAAGGTGTCCTAATAAATTATTAATTATATGAAGAGCCAAAGGCTCTTCATATAATTAATAAGGTTCATTAATTAAAACTTTCTTCCATGTTATTCTTCCATGTTATTCAGGTTCATAATTAAAACTTTCTTCCATGTTATTCTGTTCAATATGAAATTCAATTTTATCCTGCTCAAGACTAAATAGTGATCACTTCCAATTTCAAATCCTCTGTACACTCTGGTGTCCTGCACCAGGGAGAAAACATCACTGTCAACAATAACATAGTCAATGAGACTTTTCTTATTCCTTGCTTCTTCTCTCCATGTGAATTTGTGCACATTTTTATGTTGGAACATTGTGTTAGTAATAACCAGTCTATGTCCTGAGCAGAAATCCAATAGGTATTTGCCATTATTATTAGCTTTGCTCTTTTCTCCAAATTTTCCCAAAATATTTTTGGATGTCTGACAATCATTTCCTACTCTGCAATTTAGATTCCCAATAAGGACCAACTTTTCCTTTTTAATTGTGTCAGATGATTTCTCTAAAGCATCATAAAATTCCTCCAATTCTACCTTAGTAGAACCTTCTGTGAGACCATAGGCACAAATAAGTCTCATTGTCGAATTCCCTATTCTGATATTTGCCCACATTACTCTACTTGAGACTGCCTGCCATTCAAGATTAGCCTCGTATTTAGTGTTGAATACTATTGCTACTCCTTCTTTTCCTTGATTGTCATTGCCTGAATATAACATTTTGTATTTATTGCTCAGAAAGATCTCACCAGTTTTTGTCTTTTTTGTTTCTTTGCCATTCAGGCTTCTTATATTGATAGTACCGTTCTTTAACTCGTAATGTTGAGTTGGGGTGCGCTTTCAGATTTGTTCCAGTAGCTGGCTTTTCGCTGTTCGTCCTGGCGAAAACAACGGGGGCCTTGTATAACCGGGCGATGCCCCAGCCAGCATGAAATTTTGTTTTTTTACCATCATTTTGTATATTGGTTTAAGCCAATAAGAATACAATTTGGTCGGCTAAATCCCAAATTGGCAGCCCATCCTTGTTCGTTCAATATCCAGGTAGATACCCAACAGGGTGCACCACAAGAAAGTGAGGATTGGACATTAGATCAGAAATCCTGGTCGGTTCTCCACATTCCTTTAAAGGCTATGTGGAGGTCTCCTCTCAGTTATACAGCTTTGACCCTTAAGCATTCCCTTAATCATGGATAAGTTAAATTATGTTAAAACTATTAAACACAATAAATCTGTGGGTAAATAATGTCTCCTTGGCGCAATTGGAAGAACATTGAGCACTTCGATTGGTAAAGACCTGGGTTGGTTTGATTTTCGTCGTAATGAGGGGAATCCTTATATGGGCTTTTTCAGTTGAAGTGAGTTAGCCAATTTCATACGGCGATAGCAGGGTTTTTCCTCCTGGGAACTCAGATTTTTCATCCCTGTTACAGGCAAATCGACCTTCAGTGCGCACACAATTTACAGACAAAAAATGCTGTTGTTGGTAAGAATGGGCAGTAGTGGAGATGGTGAGATTTATTTAGTGGAGTGCCCTCATGCCATGTAAAAATAATAATAGTCTACTATAAGCAGACTTACAAATTTTAAAAAAAATAAATCTCTCCAAAGAACTTAAAGTGTATATCTTAGTGGTACTCATCAAAGTTCTTAATGAGTTTGAAGACTTGTGTTATCAGATGAAAGGAAGAACGGAGATTGAGAGGTTTTAATAGCAAGTTTTTGAGGAAAATAAATAAAAGAGCATGGACTAAAACGAACACCAAACTTATCAGAGAAGAATTATTCTATTATATTTCAGTAATGGCAAGAATCAAAAAGGAAAAAAATAGCTAACGTTGGGACAGGCATGTATACAGAGCATCAACTACAGGATTTCATCAAATTTTCTAGAATTGAAGGGAAAAAGATAGATACAACCAGAAGACCAAGAAGGAAATAGTTAAAAATATATATAGAATGTGAGTGTACTGAACTGTACAGAAATTTAAATAACTAGCTCCAAATAGACTGGACTAGAGAGTTGTTCATGTTAGCCTCAGCTTGCTTTAGGCAGGTTTAGGTTGTTATGAGCAAAAGCTGAATGGGATAGCGATATTTTTTTTCAACAGTTTGTCTACTTAATTAAAAGAAACACGTATTAACCACAGTGAAAATTTTCACTGTGGTTAATACGTGTGTTTCTTTTAATTATGAATGCACCACAGGTTTCGTTATTTAAAAAAGTTTGTCTACTTTTAATTTGGATTAATTATATATTCTATCTATAATTAATTCTATTTAGATTAGCTTTCCTTTTTTCTGCCACATCTTGCACCACATTATTTTCAAAAAAAAAATCCTCCATGTTTACTTTTAATGTTTGATATTCATTGTCCAATTTGCTTTCTCACTTGAAATAATATACCTTTATGTAGTAATTATATTTTTTTCTCATTGATAAATATCCTTCAAAAAATCTTGCAAACTATGCAATTAAGTATGCAACCACACAGATCCAGTTGGCTATTTTGGAAGTTAAAGTAAATTTTGGAGAAAATAAACAGCTACTCATTGAGTTTGCACTGATTGGAGTTGGTTTTGAGTAATTGGGTTATACCTTGCTTTTTTAGCAGATTAGTGTAATACTGATATAAAAATTAAGACTTTGATGGGTCATTCCAAGAATTATATAGCTTCAGCCCAAGGGTTTAAGCTATATAATTTTTGATTTGAAGAGAGAGTTATTTTTGTCACCCTGTCCTTTAGAAGGAAGAATTTTTTTTTATATATATTTTATTTTAGATTTTTCCTAGCCTCTCATTAATTATGGTTGCCTTTTTTAGTGGCATATGAAGGCTCAAAGTGTGTATTTTTTGATTTATTGCATTTTTAGGAAAACTAATTTTTTTCAAGGTGACAGCCGCCATACATTGGAATAATTTGATTTAAAACTCTGCAAGCTTGAGCCTCCACTTACTCAATTCCCTCTTGATGAACTGTTTCAATTCTATAGATAAGTTAGTTAAACATGTTGCTAAAGAATTTAATAGTTATTCACAAAACAGAAAAAATAAAGAGTAATATTATTCCATATTACATATCAACTTACTGACAGAAACCTTATAAACTCCAAAAAGAAGAAAAGTTTCCAAATTAAAAAAGAAAAACATGGTCTCCTGATATTTAAAAAAAAACAAAAAAAACTTATACCTGCATTGTCCACATATCACTCACAAAAGTTAGAGTTAGAAATTGTATCATAATCACCGGCCTTGTAATTCCTCACATACCCTTTCTTAAATGGAATTTCCATAGGTTTTGTTACCATCCAAGTCAAGATCCCATGATCACTTTCCCTAAGCAGAGGAAATTATAACTACCAGAGTGTAGTTATGGATAGGTCTTTTTATCCTATAACAAGATCAAACACTCATATCAAGAGATGAGATGATTTTTACTCTTTCCAATCTATGTCTCCAAAGTTGAAGTCCCCCATAACAATTACTCAACTTGCGCTCATTGTCCTAATCACCAATTTTATAATTTGTACTGGCCTCAGTCTCACACCAGACTGGCTCAAAAGAACTGCCATCTGCACGATTGACTTCTACTCCTGTTGGCTGCAATTCATCAGCTATCATTAGCAGCAGTTCCCCATTCCCTGTCTTGTCTACTCTGTCTCATTCCGTGAAAATACTGAAACCATCATATTCTGTCCCTGTAACATCATCATCTGCTGTTAGCCAAGGCTCAGTAAAGCTCATAACTTTTGGCAAAGTTGCACTAACCAGTTCTAAAAATTCTTCCCCTCTTGTTCCTGATTCTTCTGGCATTAGTTTATAGAAACTGAAGTATCCTTGTAAGTCCTCGGCCAACTACTTTTGCTTCCTTAATTGACCACCCTATTCAATATTTTTGCTTAAGAGACTAGTTTCTGCACTTATTGGTCATTCTCATGCAATAAGATCAAACACTTCATGTGTGCCCTCACACGCACACACTCTTCTGCATCAACACTAATTTCTTTATTTTTTCCTGACTTTCTGCTTCCACACTCTTGGTGAACAAAGTTCTCTCTAGACATAGGGCCGGTTTTATCATTAGGCGAACTTAGGCAATCGCCTAGGAGCGCTAAGACTTCAGGGCACCCCCGAAGTCTTATAGAGACAGCAAGAAGGGTGTATAGAGAAAAAGTATAGGGACACCTTAATTTTCTTTGCCTAGGGGCAGCAGGGGCATACTCTCGAACTGGCCCTGTCTAGACATCTAACTCCAAATCGATTTAAGTGCAGTCCATCAGCATTGTACAAATCTTTACTTCCATCAAACTTGGGCCACAAAGTCTGCATTGTTTCTTCTGCATAAATTGCATATTGATTCATTAGCTATCATCACCCTACTTTTCATTTCACCTCTCTCACAGCATCGTAGCAGACTCACAAACTTCACCTTCTTGCTCTTCTTTTTCGCTTCTTCCAATAAGTTTTTCATGTCCTCCCTCATAGAAGGTGATTGGATCAAGCTGAAACAATCAGTTCTTTCACTTTCTCTTTCTGCATTTGAACAGCATTAGTGATATTATTAATTTTTGTAGCAGGGAAACAAGATTTTTTTGTAGTGCTTTTGTGAAATACTTCCCTTATCATAGAATTACTGTAAAAATTATCTGCTTACACTCTTTCTCTTATTTATTCTTTCTTTCTTTCTTTTTTAAGCTTCGGACCTCTTGCTTTTTTTCTGTTCTCAGTTAAACTAATCCCTTACTGTTTATTTAATTGTTGCAATTCACATCTAATCTCTTGCTGTTTCTGCAGCCTTTCAGTCTCATGCTTTATCTGTGAAGGATTAAATGCAAGTGATCTAATTCTTGAACTTACTCTCCTGAAAGTTTTACATATGCTATATTACTGCTACTTTCAGTCACCTCATTTTATACTCTCTTTCACTATTGTTTAAACTGGGAACTCTATTCACTCCAATACTTTTGGTTTTATGGCTTTCAGTGTCAACTAGTGCTACTTCATTCTCTTGCATTTCTGGCTCATAAAACATCAACAACAACACCCCCCCCTCTCTCTCTCTCTCTCTTTTTCTGCTGTTGCTGCCACCACAATCATACCACAATCTTTTTTTTTTTGTTCGCAACAAATACATACCACACATATCCACTACATTTCACAAAATCTTCCATGTCAAACCCCTGCATAATGATGTCGTGGCTACCATTCTTCTCATTTGCTTTGATGCCGCAAACAATGCATTTTATCTATTGTACACAATATAATTATATCAAAAATAAATAAACACTCAACCACACAGTCATACACAAGAATACTATAATCGCTAATTGTCAAAATATCATTAATTCAATATTAAAACAATGACTTAACTGCAACTTCTTCTCTCATGAACTATCTACCCAGGTTCCCACTGCTGCTCTCACTCTCATGGAGATCATCTGCAACTAACCCCTCTCTTACCTTCAAATCTATCCCGTACATACTGATGTCCTATTTCTGCACATTTTAGCTATCATTGATTCATGATCATTACTCTTCTCCTCAGCTCCCTACTATTATAACTTGGCAACACACACTTCTTCCTCTCACACTCTTCCACTTCACTATCTCTAACAACACTCAGTAATCTCTTGCTACCTGATAGATACACTGCCCCATAAATCATTTGACTCTATACACACTGTCAACTCTTCCACATTTCCTGTATCTCCACAGCCTCAGTCAATCTTCCAGTCGTTGCTCCTCTCAGATATACTTTAACTACAGAACCCCCCCCCCATTATAGAAGCACACTACTCTTCACCATTCTAATGCAATCATTCATCTTTGACTCAACTACCACTGGCACCTCCAATCACCAGTCTCTCACTAAATGTCCTGTCTCAATTCATTTCCTCAATCTTACCAATTTTTCAAATAATCTCACTCTTGTTCATATCTTTCATAACTAATCCTGATTATCCTGATAATTCAATGAATGCATTTAGCACACCTTACATTTCACAAAATGGCTGAGATCAAAATTTAATTCATAAATAGACAGTGACTGCCATTTTACTTTCCGTGCTTCCACCAAGTTTAAAGACTGTGACAAAATTGAAACAAACACTGCACATACACAACTGTAGTTTTCACACATAAACACATTAAACAAATTAAACACATCAAACGGAGCTTATCTGAACCTACATCGTTCTTGTTAGTGTTTCTATGAAGCATCCTCTTCTATTCCAGATATTGCTCTTCCTATTGATAGTGAATTGGGAAGTATTCTGCTTATGATTGTAAGTTGAAACTTTAAGTAATTTCTTAATGATTTACTCAGCTTCGTTATCATTACTGATGGTGCCATTTTGCATTCTAATATTAATTGCCCATCCACTAAAACTTTCACTGCAGTATTTGCAGCTTAGAGTAAAGTGCTGATCATGAAAAATGCAGTATACTTTACTATAGTACATTCCTGACAAGAAAAATTTGTATTAATTTGCTTTCTATTTTAAATATAAGCTGTTCTCAATTTTTAGCACCTTTAGACTATTTTTTGAACATTATTGTTAAATTTCAAAGGATGATAATGGATTCATAACAGCTTTTATGAACTGATAATATGGTAATAAGTTTCTTCTGCTTATAAATTGTATATGGTCATACCACTGGAAGCACTTGAAGAGTTCTTTTTTAAAAAAAATAAAATTGTAAAAAGTAAATGTAACTGTCTCCATGATGAGATTTTAAAGCCTGTTGCTGAGCTGCTAACTTGATTTTATTGAATATGGAGAGTGAAATAAGAAACTTCGATTTTTTTCATGTCATTATGCAATATTAGTATTTATATAGTCATTTCTCACTGTAGCAAACTGGTAGAGACTACAGAAGTTTTATTGGAATAGAAATGTTTACTGCTGTAATACTGTCATATGTTTTTCACTGTAAATATTCGGCTTGGCTTTCCTCCTTCCTATTTAAGATCTGGCATGGTGTAATAATATAAAAAATTTATTTTTACATGAATTTAGAATTTTCTCTAAAGTCTAATCTAGAAAAGTCTAATTTTATTAACTTCTTTCTAAATGAGAATCAACAATCTTGATTTTGGCTATGTGATTTCATTTAGAAGACAGTAAATCATATTTAGATATTAGTATTGCTTGTTTAGAACATTTCAAAACTGTATTTTATTTATTTATTTATTTATTTTTTTATAGTTTAACTATACAGATGTAAACAGAATTCGGCGGTCTGTTTTGGAAGAAGAAGATTCCCATAATATATATACGAGAGAAGCCCAGCAGTTTGCATCCAAAGAATCACCTCTAGAAAGGAGAGCATGTTCACTTTACATTCAGACTGATACTTTTTTGTGGGAGTACATAAAAACTTATGAACAATCAGATACAAATGTTCGTGAAGAAATAACATCATTAATATCTCAGCACATTAAAGCCGTAAATTATATATATGAAAACACTGACTTTGATGGCTTTCGTGGAGTTAAATTTGTTGTCCAAAGGATAAAAGTAAGTGTTTTTATGGTAACAGTTGATTACCTTATGTTGGTATATAAGTAGAAACACATTAAGATGAAAACTTTATTTTACTGTCTTTTGGTGGTCATATTCAGTTAACTTCATTAGGGAGACATACAAAAAACTGAATGATATTAAACAAGCATAAAACTTGTGAAGGAAACTAGCATAAATATAAGTTATTAGGAAGGCTCTATGTTTAAAAAGTATGATATATAACTGTTTTTAATGTGGCTCACACCCATAAAAAATTTTCTTGTAAACCTTCAGTGCATTAGTACTGTGGGTGGGCTAAGAATTTTTTTTTCCTGTTTTTATTCATTTTATTTTATTTTTTACATAGTAGTCCAGAAAACTCTCTTTAGGAGAGAGAGAGGAAGGATTTTCTGGACTATGTAAACAAATAAATGAGGGGAGGGTGTAGTCTCACACATTCAATGAAATTCATTTCCCACCTTAAGGTAGTCACAAATGTCCATGTCCATTGGAGGATTCAAACCTATTGCCTATTTTTAGACAGTGAATATGCTAACTAGGCTGGCAAAGTTGCCTTTTCGATCATATATTTCTCAATGAAAAAAAGCATCCTTTTTTTTTAATGATGCAGGGGAAAAGTAGATGACAAAAATGCCATTGTTGGTTTTTCCAATTAGTTGTTCTCTTTTGCTTTTCTTACTGCTTCCATGAAAAAAAATGTTCATGCAAGCATGATTGTTGAAGTCCAATCCACTTCATCTGGAATATGATATGTTGTCAAAAATTGACATGGAAGAGGAAGACATGGTGTAAAAATTAAATTATGGAATAACAATGTATGTTGGGGAAAAATTATCCATTAGCAGAATTTTTGGCTATGTTTCACAACTGTTCTCAATGCATATTGGAAAAGAGATTTTAAAAAAAAATTAGAATAACATTTAAAATGAAAGCACTTGTTACAATGTATAATATTAACTGCAGGAGGAGAGCTCCATTTATCAACTATTAGAATTCAAGGAAACAAAAAATAAATTAATTAACATAGAAATGGGGATTATCACTAAAGATAACCTCCCAAAATTGGTAAAAACTTCATACAGCATTTTTGTTAAGTTCTGGTTAATTAATTTTTTTCACAGTTTTCTTTATAGAATCTTTATAATAATAAATAACTTTTGTGTGAAATTTTAATTTATTCCCAATGGATTCTCTGTCTTGTTGATATAGCATGGCTGACAAGATATAACTTTATTGTACTCGTGTAGCAGACCATAATCTTGGTGTTCTTCTCATTGAATATGAGCAGTATGAGCAAACTGGCAAGTCTTCCATAATGAGAAAGGCCACATAAGTGTGGAAGTCTATAAATTTCAGGATAAAAAAGGGGTGGAGATTTATTTTTCAGGAATGAATTTCCAAATGATGGAAAGAAACTTGAAAGTTAATCCAGCAAAGTAATCTTGGAAGTTTTTCCAGCATGCCCTTGATATGTTTAATGGGAATTCTACAAGCTTCTTCTAGAGGAGGATTTGGATGATCATACTTATTAATTGCTTTGTTGATTAATTTAGCATTGTAGACATTGTAAATGAAGGTGGCTTGGAATAAAGGACAGTTCATTATTCAAAAGAGAATCAGTGGAAAATTAAAATGTGTTCAGTATGTACTTAAGTTTTAACAATGCTTGACTTCTAAGATGAGTGATGATGGGATGCAGCATTGATTGTACTTTTCACTATTTGTTACTTTTTTTTTTTTTTTTTGTATATAGAGAACTGCCCTGTTAAGTATGATCTCCATCCAGGAGGTTGGCTATTTTGGCTCTCCATCTGTTTCTGTCTTGTACTACTCTCCATATAATTCAGGCTCAGCCAGTCCTTTTAGCAATGATATAACGTTTTCATGTAGTGCTATCATGATATCCTATATAACCTCTGAGGGTAAATGTCAGGAATTTTATGAGGATGAATGATATGAGTTTTTCTCCTATTTTTACTCTACCTCTTTCATACTTACAATTTTTTTTTATTGTAGAGGCTAAAGACATACTGCCTAACAGCTTTTTTGTATTAGAAAAGGTTCTGACAGTTCATTGTTGATTTTTATGTATGCACTTTGGTTCCAATATATGTAAGATATCAAACTTAAATCATTCCTGTCTATTGTTTTCTTTATTAATATTTTTATCGCTTTCTTTATAGTGAAACCTATAAAATGCTTTATTATAATTTATAAAACAGAGGAGATGAGCATCTTTCTACATTTCCAATTTTCATTTTAGTGTCATTCTGATATTGAATTACCCTCTCCTGTTCCTCTGTTTCTCACAAATCCACTTTGGACATTATTTATTTCATATTCTATTTATGATTTTATTCTTTACAATATAATTCACAGTAATAATTTTATCGCATGGCTCATTAGGCTTCTAGGTCTATAATCTTTACATTCAACTATGCCAGCATTTGGGGGAGGGGGAACAGATGTTTATAAAGATAGAATTCCTGAGTTCATTAGAAACATAACCACTTTCATAAATATGGTTAAAATGTTTCCTTAACTCTTACAACAAGGTTATAAATAATAATTAATAACCTTGTTGGCTGTAGTCTAGCAAACCATGCCTTGGATATCCACCACAGAATCCACTAGAAAAATGCCACCTTACTCTGCCAAAGTAAGTATAAATATGAGAGACTTTTCCTGGAATCTCCTTCAGCCCTTTCAAACTACCCCACTGCCAAAAAATGTCAAGTTGCTTCTCATCTGGAAAACTCGTCTACAGGCATTCAGCCCAAGACCAAGAACACAACCAAGCACAACAGGTGATGCTGTTTAGTACTGTAGGCCTCCATGTTGTTTCTTCTCTTTCTCAGTCTCACTTCCTGATGGAAGTGCTTGCATGTACATGTCCATTACTGTTGTATCATTCTCCTGTATGATGAATTTAACTTTGGCAAAATATTGGAATTAATAATTAGTTATTAAATCTTTTATTGTCATTTTCTGAAACAAAAAAGAATAACAAAACCAGCACATAAGCTATAAGACCAGAAACACATCTGTGGTTCTTTTTAAAGCTGTTTTATTTTTAACACCCAACTTTCAGATCTGATGCCTTTTATTCCCTTATATGGAGTAGGTGAGACCTTTTAAACCCTATCTAGCTTTTGGAGACTCAGTGGGCAGTTAAATATCCACCAGTAGCCAATCAGAGATAACTGGTCCATAACTATTACTAATTATAAGCGGAAAGCGATGATGAGATGGGCAAACAAGTGCAGCATCTCTTCTTACCTATTCCTAGCATGATATGTTACTATCTGAAATAATGCAGGTTTTATGGATCAACTTTCTTGGGTTTCCAGAAGGAAAAAACCCTTGCCCATGCCAGAGATAGACTAACTTGAGAATGATGAAAAACCAAGCGGCTATTTTTCTGGCAAAGTATCATTTCACCATTTCTGGTGAAATATCAAGGATAGTGAGGGAGCTTGCTCCACCTTTGCTTCGAGTTGCCTTGGTGTTGTACTACCAGGTGGTCACTTACGCTTGGATTCGACGATAGTTCTTCGGCATTAAACTCTTAGATCGTAGTTTTCAATCTTAGAATTTCGCATGCTGGCTGTAAAATAATAAGGGATTTTTATTAATTTAACTTGGCAATAGTTAAAGAAAGGCTTAGAAAAAATTCCTCCAATTGGCAACTAGACTTGAACTTAAGTCTATTGCAGAGGATGCAAGTGTCACTTCCAATGAGCTACACAGACTTTCAGATCTGTAAGTTAAAATTCATTTGGCTCATTTCTCTATATTATAAATTTTTTCATCTGGTATCCCATGTAAAAGATTAATGGAAACACATCTGTTAATCTTTTGATAGACATGTTTCTTGTAATTGTTTTCGTTGGCGCCCATTTAATGAGATCTGAAGAGACAATATCCTCTATCCAGAACATCAACCTTCTCAATGTGACTTTAGATACTTCCAGACAGTCTCTTTGCTGATCCTGCAATCAATAAATATAAATGCACCCTTGACTGCAAGCTGTAAACAAATGATTAGTCAACATGTCTGGCATTGAAACTTTGGTACCCATACTCACCAAAGGACACAGTTTTGCTATAGTGCCTTAAATTCAATATCAAGATTTGTTCAAAAGAAAGTGCAGAAGATGTTTTATGCCACTCAAACTTAAAGTGAAATTACTGTCTATCAATAGCAAAAATTGTGGGAAGTGTCATCCTGATAAAGCAGTAATTCCTCTCCCTTTTTTAATTTTATCATCATCAAATTCCTGCCATGTACCCTCAAGGGGTGTACAGGATATGATAGTATACATGAAAAATTTACATCATTACTAACCTCTTATCTACAATTTTCCTCCAAATCAGTCTGTTACTTGTCAAGACTCCAACATTACCAGATCTTATATTTCTATCGTCTAAGGCACTTTGTACCGTATCAATCCACCTATATCTTGGTCTGCCTCTGGGTCGTTGTCCTGCCAACTTGGCAGAGAACACTTGTTTTGTTTTGCTAATCTTTCCCCGCCCATTCTGTTTAAGTGACCATGCCACCTGAGATTAGCTCTGCTAAAGCATTCCTGGATGCCGACAATGTCATTCTTAACTAATATTCTCATTTTTAATATGATATTACCATTGATGCCATCTGTTCATGTCTCTAATCTTTCTCAGGGCTCTAATATCTGCAGTCTCTAGTCTTTGGTCAAGTGTTTTACTTCTGACCCAGCTCTCAGATCCATAAGTTAAAACTGGTTTGAACACTGTCTTGTATACAGCTAATTTAGTGTTCCAACTAATTTCTCTCTTATTCTATATGAATTTATTCAATTGACTGCCTACCATAACAGCTTTGTTAATTCTGTTGTCTATTTCCATGTTTAATTTACCATCTTCACTAAAAATCGTGCCTAAATAGCTGAAATGTTTTACTTGTTCCACAGGTTCTCCATTCACAACACAGTTGACAAAATTTAAATGATTCTACCTATTTTCATTGTCTTTGTCTTTTTATTGCTGACCTTCATACCATATCTATTACAACAGTTATTCAATTTAGTCAGAGAATCTTGCAGACTTGTAGCAGATTTATTTAGAAGTATAACATCATCCGCATAAAGCAAAAAGCTGACATTAACATCTCCAATTTTGATATCATGTTTAATACCACTTTCCTTCATAATGTGATCCGTATAGATAATGAATAACAGAGGGGATAATGTACATCCTTGTCTTACACCAGATTTAACATTAAACCACCTTCCTGTACTTCCTTCAAATCTAACTGCTGACTTACAACTCAAATAAAGACTAAGTATTGCTTGATATAATGTCCCATTGACACCATATAACTGTAGTGTATTGAATAGCTTCTCTTTTGTCACCTTTTCATATGCCTTTTCCAAATCGACAAAACTTAAATACAGATCTTTGTTATATTCCCATGATTTCTCCACTATTTGTCGTAAAGTGAAGATCTGATCCCAACAGCCTCTATTTGACCTGAATCCAGCTTGTTCTTCACCAAGCTTTTCTTCCACAATACTTCTCAACTGTTTCTCAAGCATACTTGCATATATCTTACCAGGAACACTCACTAGGGATATAGCTCTGTAATTCTCACATTCAGTTTTATTTCCCTTTTTATATATGGGTACTATGAGAGCTCTACTCCAATCATCTGGAATTCGTCCCTCTGTCCAGGCATTCTGAACTATGCAGTGCAGCCACTGTAAGACTTTTATACCACCATACTTCAGCATTTCTGGTCGAATATCATCTACTCCTGCTGCCTCTCCACATTTCAAGCCTTGATGGCTTTTTTTTCTACTTCAAGTATGGATATGTATTCCTGACTGCATGCCTGGTCAGTGTTTTTTATCACTGTTCTGTCATCACTACTTGTTTCATTTAGCAAATTTTGAAAGTAATTACTCCATACTCCAAGGATATCTTTTTCACCCATTTTCATGTCCCCTTTATCATCTCTAACTCCTTTTACAGCACTCTTTCCTCCATTCCTAAGCTTGTTCAACAACCTCCAGAATATTTTGCCATCTTCTTGATATTTATTTTCTATGTTCTTGCCAAAGTCCTCCCATGACTTTTGTTTAGCTAGTTTTACACAGTGTTTAGCTTTCTTACATTTGTCTCTGTATTTTCTAAGAGCACAAGCTGACTTATTTGCCAGGAACTTTTGATATGTTTTCTTCTTTTCCTTCCCTACCTCTTTAACTTCCTGTGTCCACCATGGAGTTCTAATTTTTCTATCCTTGCAGACAACTTCACCACATGCCTCTCTAGCTGAATCAAGCGGGGTTTTCTTCACGGCTTGCCACTGAATCTCCAAGGTTTGGTTCCTGTTCTCAAACTCTTTCATTTTTTCTTCAGTAATCTTTGTGTATTTTAGTCTACAGTTGACATCTGAGAGCTGCTCAACTTTTATTCGCTTTAAAACTTTCTTCCATGTTATTCTGTTCAATATGAAATTCAATTTTATCCTGCTCAAGACTAAATAGTGATCACTTCCAATTTCAAATTCTCTGTACACTCTGTTGTCCTGCATCAGGGAGAAAGCATCACTATCAACAATAACATAGTCAATGAGACTTTTCTTATTCTTGCATCTTCTCTCCATGTGAATTTGTGCACATTTTTATGTTGGAACATTGTGTTACTAATAACCAGTCCATGTCCTGAGCTGAAATCCAACAGGTATTTGCCGTTATTATTAGCTTTGCTCTTTTCTCCAAATTTTCCCAAAACATTTTTGTATGTCTGACAATCACTTCCTATTCTGCTATATAGATCCCCAACAATGACCAACTTTTCCTGTTTCATTGTGTCAGTAGCTTTCTCTAGAGCCTCAAAAAATTCCTCCACTTCTACCTTAGTAGAACTTTGTGTCCAGTTCCCCATTCTGATATTTGCCCAAATCACTCTACTTGACACTGCCTTGTATTCTGTGTTGAATATTATGGCTACAACAATGTAGTAATAATTTAATTTTATTATTTATTTATTTAAATACCATCTATCATATGGTGTCTCTCTCTTTCTAGCACATAGCTCATATTGTTGAAAGGGAATAACAATCTGTTATGCACTGATGATGAACTGCGATATTCAGATCAAAATATTTGAATTGTTAAATTATTAATTTTGTCTGTTAATCAGTCTTAATTAAGATTAATTTTATTACTCTTAATTTAAATTAATGAAATTTATATTGGACTTAAACTTTAATTTAATTAATCTTAAATCCTTTGTTCTGTGGGATTCGTAATTACTAGCCAACTGGAAAAATAATCTCATTTCATAAGAAACGCTGCAGAGAAGAGTTCAATAATTTTAAGCCAACCACTACTTGTCATATTATATACCATATTTACTCGAATATAACTCAACCTCATGTATATCTCTCACCCCTGATTCTACTCATGGCAATATCAGGTATTTTGGAATTCGGTTTAAGAGAATCAGCATTTCAACTCGACAATCATTGGCTTGCCTTTGTCATTGAGGCATGCAATTTTATATTAATACCGCACCAATCATAAGTGCATCTTTATAGCTGTGCTATTTCTACCAGCCTACCTTTGCTGCCCATTTCGTACTCTGTTTTCACTTCTCATTAGTCATTCATGAAGGATTGTTCATAACGTATCTCATTTATAAATTAGTGGTAGTTGAAAGTTTTTCCACTTGGTTATACTATAAATTAAAGATGCCAAGAAATTATTTTTAATCCTTTATCCAAGTATAAATAAACAAAGTTTGCACCTGAAGTATTTTCAGAACAGGGCAACTTGTATGTAGAGGTTAATGACTTCACATCACTTGCCTTAGTATCCTATAATGCAAAGCACATATCCTTATGGACATGTATAATGCTATGCATTATGGGAAGAGTCACTACCCAGACCGGTTTCGACCTTTATTGAAGTCTCATCAGTGGGATCTCGTATGTGCTTTGCATTATGTGATACTAAGGCAAGTGATGTAAGTTATTTCCCTCTATATACGATTTGCCCTGTCCTGAAAATACTTCAGGCACAAACTTTGTTTGCTTAGACTTGGAGAAAGGATTATATCAAGAATATAATGTTTTGGCATCTTCATCATCATCATCATCATCATCAAATTCCTGCCATGTACCCTCAAGGGGTGTACAGGATATGATAGTACTGCATGAAAAAAATTACATCATTATTAATTTCCTATCTACAATTTTCCTCCAAATCAGTCTGTTACTTGTCAACACTCCAATATTATCAGATCTTATATTTCTATCGTCTAAAGCACTTTGTACCGTATCAATCCACCTATATCTTGGTCTTCCTCTCGGTCGTTTTCCTGCCAACCTGGCAGAGAACACTTGTTTTGCTAATCTTTCCTCGCCCATTCTGTTTAAGTGACCATACCACCTGAGATTAGCTCTGCTAACGCATTCCTGGATGCTGACAATGTCAAGTTCTTTTATAATATCCTCGTTTTTAATATGATACTGCCATTGATGCCATCTGTTCACGCCTATAATCTTTCTCAGGACTCTCATATCTGCAGTCTCTAGTCTTTGGTCAAGTGTTTTACTTCTGACCCAGCTCTCAGATCCATAAGTTAAAACTGGTTTGAACACTGTCTTGTATACAGCTAATTTAGTGTTCCGACTAATTTCTCTCTTATTCCATATGAATTTATTCAATTGACTTCCCACGATACCAGCTTTGCTGATTCTGCTGTCTATTTCTATATTTAATTTACCATCTTCACTAAAAATTGTGCCTAAATAGCTGAAATGTTTTACTTGTTCCACAGGTTCTCCATTCACAACACAGTTGACATTTTCAATGATTCTGCCTATTTTCATTGTCTTTGTCTTTTTATTGCTGACCTTCATACCATATCTATTACAAGAGCTATTCAATTTAGTCAGAGAATCTTGCAGACTTGTAGCGGATTTATTTAGAAGTATAACATCATCCGCATAAAGCAAAGAGCTGACATTAACATCTCCAATTTTGATATCATGTTTAATACCACTTTCCTTCATAATGTGATCCATATAGATAATGAATAACAGAGGGGATAATGTACATCCTTGTCTCACACCAGATTTAACATTAAACCATCTTCCTGTACTTCCTTCAATTCTAACTGCTGACTTGCAACTCAAATAAAGACTAAGTATTGCTTGATATAATGTTCCATTGACACCATATAACTGCAGCGTATTGAATAGCTTCTCTCTTGGCACCTTGTCATATGCCTTTTCCAGATCGACAAAACTTAAATACAGATCTTTGTTATATTCCCATGCTTTCTCGACTATTTGTCGTAAAGTGAAGATCTGATCCTGACAGCCTCTATTTGGCCTGAATCCAGCTTGTTCTTCACCAAGCTTTTCTTCCACAATTCTTCTCAACCGTTTCTCAAGTATACTTGCATAGATCTTGCCAGGAACACTAAGTAGGGAAATACCTCTGTAATTCTCACATGCAGTTTTATTTCCCTTTTTATATATGGGTACTATGAGAGCTCTACTCCAATCATCGGGAATTCGTCCCTCTGTCCAGGCTTTCTGAACTATGCAGTGCAGCCACTGTAAGACTCTTATACCACCATACTTCAGCATTTCTGGTCGAATATCATCTACTCCTGCTGCCTTTCCACATTTCAAGCCTTTGATGGCTTTTTCTACTTCAAGTATGGATATGTATTCCTGACTGCATGCCTGGTCAGTGTTTTTTTATCACTGTGCCAGTGATATCATCACTGCTTGTTTCATTTAGCAGTTTTTCAAAGTAATTACTCCATACTGCAAGGATATCTTTTTCTCCTGTTTTCATTTCACCTTTATCATCTCTAATTCCTTTTACAGCACTCTTTCCTCCATTCCTAAGCTTCTTCAACAACCTCCAGAATATTTTGCCACCTTCTTGATATTTATTTTCTATATTCTTGCCAAAGTCCTCCCATGACTTTTGTTTAGCTAGTTTTACACACTGTTTAGCTTTCTTACATTTGTCTCTGTATTCTGTAAGAGTAAAAGCTGACTTATTTGCCAGGAACTTTTGATATGCTTTCTTCTTTTCCTTCACTGCCTCTTTAACTTCCTGTGTCCACCAGGGAGTTCTGATTTTTTTATCTTTGCACACAACCTCACCACATGCCTCTCTGGCAGAATCAATCAATGTTTCCTTCAGAGTTTGCCACTGAATCTCAAAGGTTTGATTCCTGTTCTCAAACTCTTTCATTTTCTTTTCAATAATATTTCTGTATTTTAGTCTACAGTTTACATCTGAGAGCTGCTCAACTTTTATTCGCTTTAAAACTTTCTTACATGTTATTCTTTTCAATATGAAATTCAATTTTATCCTGCTCAAGACTAAATAGTGATCACTTCCAATTTCAAATCCTCTGTACACTCTGGTGTCCTGTACCAGGGAGAAAACATCACTATCAACAATAACATAGTCAATGAGACTTTTCTTATTCCTAGCTTCTTCTCTCCATGTGAATTTGTGCACATTTTTATGTTGGAACATGGTGTTAGTAATAACCAGTCCATGTCCTGAGCAGAAATCCAACAGATATTTGCCATTATTATTAGCTTTGCTCTTTTCTCCAAATTTTCCCAAAATATTTTTGTATGTCTCACAATCATTTCCTACTCTGCTATTTAGATCCCCTACAAGGACCAACTTTTCCTTTTTCATTGTGTCAGTTGCTTTTTCTAAAGCCTCAAAAAATTCCTCCACTTCTACCTTAGTAGAACCTTCTGTGGGACCATAGGCACAAATAAGTCTCATTGTCCAGTTCCCCATTCTCATATTTGCCCACATTACTCTACTTGAGACTGACTGCCATTCAAGAAGATTAGCCTCGTATTTTGTGTTGAATACTATGGCTACTCCTTCTTTTCCTTGATTGTTATTGCCTGAATATAACATTTTGTATTTATTACTCAGAAAGATCTCACCAGTTTTGGTCTTTTTTGTTTCAGTCACCCCTATTATGTCGATCTGGTACTTATCTAATTCCTCAGCTAGCTCCATTTCTTTGCCATTCAGGCTTCTTACGTTGATAGTACCGATCTTTAACTCTGGTGATGTTGAGTTGGGGTTTGTTTTCAGATTTGTTCCAGTAGCTGACTTTTCGCTGTTCGCCCTGGTTCCCTGGCGAAAACAACGGGGGCCTTGTTTAACCGGGCGACGCCCCAGCCGGCATGAAATTTTGTCATGTTGTACCATCATTTTTTATTTTGGTTTAACCAATAAGAATACAATTTGGTC
The DNA here is from genome assembly GCF_054136105.1 of Typopeltis vanoorti. Taxonomy (NCBI): domain Eukaryota; kingdom Metazoa; phylum Arthropoda; class Arachnida; order Uropygi; family Thelyphonidae; genus Typopeltis; species Typopeltis vanoorti. Next base: position 136,446,711 of record NC_143549.1, read on the forward strand.
GGCTAAATCCCAAATTGCCAGCCCATCCTCGTTCGTTCAGTATCAAAGTAGATACCCAACAGGGTGCACCACTTGAAGGTGAGGATTGGACATTAGGTCAGAAGCCCTGGTCGGTTCTCCGCATTCCTTTAAAGGCTATGTGGAGGTCTCCTCTCAGTTATACAGCTTTGACCCTTAAGCACCCCTGTTAATTTATATTATTTCATTTATTTATTGTAATTTGATTTTATTTTCACTAGAGGTCAGGCCAGTAGAATAACCGTTGATCAAAATCATTGTCTGCGTATATATGTGTATGCTCCAGATGTTGACCTTAATATGAAGGTAGAGACATTGGGAAATTAAAATAATTATTTATAACCTGGTTGTAGAGTCCATAATTTGTGTAAAAAAATGCATTCATTTTACAAATAATGTGAGCAACTATTAATTATAATTAATACTGAGGATTTAATTATAAACACCAATTTAGTTGTTTCTTGAAAAACTAGTTGCTGAAAATCCCCACATATATCTCACATCACGATTTTTTAACTTTCATTTTTGGGAATTACAGAAATAGCCTGCAAACAAGGCATTGATCTTTGTTGTTTAGTTGGTTTCAAACATAGAGAAAAATTGCTCTAAGTGCTATTATTAAAGGTATAGATTATGAAATACTTGAAAAAGCAATATTTTAATATGATAATAGTACAACAGCTTATTGTAAAAGGAGTGATGCAAGTCTGCACCCATTTTCACTCCTACTTTTTTTTTAATTTCATTATAGAAGGTCTTAGTCATAATGGAATAGAGGAGAAGAATTAATTGAGTAGCAGTATATTATTCATATGAAATATGCAAACGACATTATCATAATTGGTGCCACTGTAGCTCAGTTGGTATAGACAAAGCCCTTTGGTCGGAAAGACTCGGGGTTTGATTCCTGTCCATGATGTGAGGACCCTTTATCAGGTCTTTTCAACTGAAAGGTGAGTTAGCCAGTGTCATATGGAAGTGGAGGTTTTCACCCAGAATCTCAAGTTTTTCATCCCTCAAAATATGCAAACCAGCAATGGGAAACCACCTTGTTCCACAATCACTTCTCTGGTTAAGTAGCATACTGCTACCCTACCAACCAATAGGTTGATAAAGTCTTCACACCACAACCATTATCATAATTACAGATACAAAACTTAATCTACAGCATCAGGTAACAAAAGTAGGAGAAACCTGTAAAAAAAATATATAAGACATCAGTTAATATTGAAAATACAAAGTAACAATCATAAGCAATCAAGTAATGAACAGATAAATAATTTTATTGTTTGGGTTCATTGGTAATAGCATAAATTTTTCATGTGGTACTATCCTGTATGCACCCCTTGAGGGTATATATCAGGAATTAATTATGTTTATTGATCACATCTAAGTGATACTGCAAAAATAAATGCACTTATTTGGATGGACAGTGCATGACTAAATTAAAATGTGTGTGTGTCGAAAAACAATACATTATCCCCACTGCCCTTTTATGAAACTTAGCATGAACAATTAGAAATCATGCTGAAAGATATTATTATATGACATCTCCAGGGAGTCCAAAGACTCATCGAGGGAGAGCACCTACTCTCTACAACCTGTCTCCACCAACGCCATCTACCGCCCAGCATTACCATTAGTATTTTCACAGACAATTGCAAACATCTATGCCCGTGGCAGGATTCAAACCCACAGCCTTTTGGCTGGAGAGCAGATATGTCAACCACTCAGCCAACTAGGCTGTCTTATATTGCTAGGCTGTGAAATGAAATGTCTTTGGAAAATTAATAAAATACTATATAACTTCAGAATAAACTATCTATAAAATATTAGATATGAAGTTGACAGATCACAAAACAATGATAGATATCAAATAACAATTGGAATGATTCACTAACATAGTTAGAATGCATTCAGAGAAAGAGAGAGAGAGAGAGACTAGTGCATCAAGTGCTGAATGGATAGATGAAGGAATCCTGACCCCAAAGAAAGACTAAGACCACGAATAATATTGGTTACAGGCATTACAAATGAACACAAACTTCGTAAACTGGAAGATAAAATTCTTGCAGAAAACACAAGGTTTCTTTATGATGATACATATTTCTGAATTATGGAGTAGAGTAAGCATTATTTGTTTTATTTTTTGTTTTGAAATAACTAAAACATTTCTGTATACTACAGTTATAAAATGTTAGAGTATTAGTTTGAAATGAGTTATATTATAGGTTGGCAAACCTCCCATGAATGGGTTCATTTCAAAAAAAAAAAAAAAAAAAATTATTTTGTTTAGAATAGTTGAAGCTGAATTGCATCAGTTAAATAATGATTTGTTTCTTATGGGAATTAAAAGCTTCTACAAGCTAAATTGCATCTTCTGGGAGAGACCTGCTGATTTCATTTATCTCTGGTGGAAAATGGGAAATGATTTTATTCATGGATTGCACAGGAGGATGATTGTGTAGTTAACACATTACATGCAGAAATTTCTAATAGTTTGTGATGACTGTTTATTGGCAAGATTTATTTCATTTATCACCATGTTGTGTTGACATGTTTTTGGTTTTAATTTTATAAAAAAAAAATGCTGCTTTGGATATGGTAGTCATTTAAAATGACATTTCAAATACATTAAAATAGTTACATTTTTGCTTTTTTCCTTTTATAGATAAATGACACTAAAGTGTGCCATACACCACAGCTTAGGAGATCAAATCCATTTTGTTCGCCAAACATTGATGTGTCAAATTTTTTAAATTTAAATTCACAGTTCAATCATGATGATTTTTGTTTGGCATACATTTTTACCTATAGAGACTTTTCAGGTGGAACATTAGGTCTTGCCTGGGTAGCTTCTGCATCAGGTAAGTCTTCCTTATTATAATGCCCTTTAAATTTGGAATATCTGATGTTACTATGCTCATTATTCATTATCACTGTCAAGTATTGCCTATCAGGAAGAATAATTTATTCAAGATCATTAGTATTGATATAGTAATTTTATATCCTACTTATGATGTGATTGAACATCAGAAAATGTAAACAATTTTCAATTTCTTAGTGTATAAGATATTCTTTATTTAAAGAATAAATAGTATCCTTAAAGTATCTAATAGGTAATAGGCATTATTGACAGTGCTTTGTAAATTTCTCTGTAAATGTAAAAATGCTCTGTAATTTCTGGGTGTGTGTGTTACTTTTTTTGACAGTGGTTGAAGTGGGTCAGTGACAACAAGATCATCTATCAGCTAAATTGCCCACCTGTTGGCAGCATCAAGAAGTCTTAAGAATTGAGATTAAGATTCACTCAATTCAAGAATTGATTGAATTACCAGGCAATTGTGGATAGGAATATGGGTCAGTGAGAGAAGGTTTTATATATATATATATATATATATATATATATATATATATATATATATATATATATATATATATATATATATATATATATATATAAAAGAAAGATTTAGAACAAACTTGGAGACATTCCTGCATTAGTGGAGAATCTTTAAGAGAAGAAGCCATCCATCATGGCGCATAGTAAACAACAAAAGAGAGTAAAATCTAGCTGCACAATCACATCAGATGGAAAGTAGACTCAAGGATGCCAATTTTCTTTGTAGAACTTAATGTCAAACATGATCTGTGCTCTGAAAACACAACAACAGTACAAGTTTTTCCAAATCTTTCTGTGTTAGTTGCTGGGCAATGTAAGTTGAAAGATGTGCTAAGGATCTGGAGTGGCAGAGTATATATTAACTGGCAGTTCTGTAGGTTTGAAGAATTTAACTGTTGATGACCTCCATTAATTTGGAAAAGACTGCCATGAGAGCATCTGGTCTGTAGTTTAACAATATACTTTTCTCTCTCTTTTTTTGGAATATTTTGGGTAAATGCTCGATTCCATATATTGGAATAAATGTCAGCTTAGTATAAAACTTTATAGTGATTACATAGGACAAGTTTTAGTTTTGGAGAATTCTTTTCAGTACAACTAGGGAGATATAAAGCTCAAGCCAGAAAAGTAACAAGTATTGTGAGGAAAGCTAAATCGGAGTATGAAAAGAAATTGGTCATGCAAGCGAAAGGCAATCCAAAAGAGTTTTATCGTTATAACGCAAGTAAAAGAAAGAGTAAATGTGGAAGAATAACTTTATTGAATGCAGATGGTACTTGAGTGTTGGAAGCTAATGAGATTGTCCAGTTAATGATTGCTCACTTTGCTAAGATATATCAACCAGGTGTATGTAACATGGTGCACAGTACTACAGCTACATTGGATGAAGAGTTAGAGGTTCATGAAAATGAGGTTGAAGAGCTGTTGCATAACCTGAATAAGAATTTGTCTACAGGGACAGATGGAATATCAGCCTGTTTGCTAAAGTAATGTTCCGCTGAATTGGCTATGCCTTTCATATGTTTGTATAACTTGAGTCTGAACTCAGGAATGATACCACAGGAATGGAAGGAATGTATGATAGTTCCATTGTATGAGGGTGGTGCAAAAAACTACTGACCTATCAGTATCTGGGTAGTGAAGGTTTTAGAGAAGTTGGTAAGAACTCGCATACAGAAATGGGTAGACAAACATGCTATACTCTTCAAGGAACAGCATGCGTTTACTAAAGGAAGGTCATGTTTTAGCAATTTGCTCATATTTTATAACAATGTTATGGCTGAGTTGAATAAAGGGAACGGATACACTATGATAATGTTGGATTTTTCTAAGGCATTTGATAAGATACCACACGAAAGGCTGTTGCATAAACTAGAGAATATGGGATTGGAATATAAACTTTTGAACTTGGATCAGGGGCTGGTTTACAGACAGATATCAAAAAGTGATATACAGTAGGTGTGAATCTGCCAGATTTAAGATGACCAGTGGTGTGCCTCGGGGTTCAGTCCTTGTGCCATTATTGTTTAATCTATATGTTAATGACATCAGGAAGGATCTAACATCAGATGCGCAATTGTTTGCCGATGATGCGAAGATAGGCAGGGAAATCAGGGATGCTACTAATATTCAGCAATTACAAAATGATTTGAATAGATTGGAAATTTGGGCAAATGAAAATGGCTATCAATTTAATGTTAGTAAGTGTAAGGTTATGCACTTTGGCATGATTAGAGTTCCAGCAGCATATTATATTAGCGGGGTTATGCTACAATAAATTGAAGAGGCAAGGGATCTTGGTGTATTGGTGAATAGGAATTTAAAGTTCAAAGGTCACATGGAAAAAGTTGCAAATACTACTCAGAGGATAATTGTGATGTTGAAGCAAACCTTGACATGTAACAATAAGGAAGTCATTTTGCCTCTTTATAAGGCTTTAATAAGACCACACCTGGATTATTGTGTGCAGATTTGGTCTCCCAGGTTCCAAGGGAATAAAGAGGCTGTGAAAAGGGTGCAAAAAAGAGTTACAAAGATTATATGTGGATTATGGGATTTAGATTATGAGGACAGATTGCGAGTATGTGGATTGCAGACTCTGGTTAACAGGAGAAAGACGAGTGATATGATAGAGGTCTATAAACTTCTGAATGGGTGTTATAGAATATCAACTGATGAAATTTTTTGTTATATGGAAGGTGGTAAGAGAACACAGGGGCATCCATGGAAGTTGAATTTATATGCAGTCAAGAAAATGGGTTAGAGCTAGATTTTTCTCCCAGAGAGCAGCAAGTGAGTGGAATAATTTGCCTTTAGAGGTAGTGAGTATATCTATTGTGAATGAATTTAAGGGAATTTATGACAGCTGGTTTGAGTGATTTTTAGCCTCTCTCTCGGTGAGTCGTTGATTCCCTGGATGTCTGAAATAATAATGATGATGATGATATCATCAGCTCTAGAAGACTTTTTGATATCCAGGTTAAGATTTTTCTGATCTTTTCCAAAGACTACTGAAGTCATATGCTGCAATGTTTTTAGTATGATAGGAGGTGATTTGTCTTGGTGATCTACGCAAGAGTTGGATTAATTGAATTAAGAGCAGTGAAAGCATAAGTGATTAGAAGTGATCATAGTAGGATTTGTTGATGATTCTTTTGCCACTGCAGCCATTTAGTATAGGCTGATTGTGAAGACGATTTTTGTCACCAGTCTAGTCTTGCAGTTTTTTCTTTTCCAAAGTATCTTTGTATAATCTGTTGTTAAACTATGTCTGCTATAGTAGACAGGAATTTTAATGGAATTGGAAAGGAAGGCCTTCATGTTGAGAATAATTTCTGCAACTCACTCAAGAAGATATTTCTAGCAGAAGAGTGGAAACAGTATTCTGATCGTTGAAAGGAAGATTAGAAGTCATATAGAGCATCATGCTTGGCATTTTATAGTGCCAAAGTATTCAAGATTGGGACTGGTCATAGGAGAGGAGTTCTGTGAAAGAGGAAATATCTGAGTTACCAAGAGGCACCTCTATAGTATACCTTGAAGGAGAACTGGTTAAGAATAGATTAAAGATGTTGGGTTAGTGCAGAGGATTGAGGATTATCTGGTAATTGTTGGGTGATGTATGGGGTATATTAGAGCATTGCTTATAGTTAAAGTATTAACTGACGTAATTTTCAACTTTGGTCATTAAAATTAGGATATTTAGATTATTTTTGTAACTGAAGTGATTGGTGAAATCAAACAATGTTTACAGTGTCAAGAGGGAAAATCTGCTATTAGCTAAAGGGAAGCATTCAAGTTGGAACATTGGTAAACAGCAATTCAACATCTAGACTGACCATGATATCAGTGGCTTGAAGGGAATGCCTGTGGATATTGTTAGAAAATCTGATGATTTTTGATGAATGAACAAAACTTTCCGATATGTGATTTAACATATCATATATGATAAGTTGAAGAATCTATGCAGTTCATGATAGGACGAAAGAGAATACCATCTTTATTGATCTTAGGTAATCTGCAAAAACATGGAGTCTGAGCAAGGTGTACCTTAAATTTTTTTTTTATTTTTTTTTTTTTTTAAACTGTAATTTTAATTTTCTAGACTGGTGACTTTCTCTAGTAGAGAGTTCAATTTGTTAATTTGACTATTAGTAGGATTATGGTAATTTCTCAATATGTAGATCTGTCACTTTTCTAATGTAATCAGAAGAATCTATACCACACTCTTCCTTTGTCAGCTTTTGTGATGTTCCGTCATAAGGACTATAAAACTTTCATTTCAGAAAACAAAATGATGAATGGCAGAAGTTTTGTTTTGAATAGAGTAGATGCAACTTCTAGGTGTAATTTTTGTTAGTCATCACTTGAAAGATATGATAAGGGCTCTGTGCTGTGAAGAAAATCTAGATAAGGATTTTTTTTAAGACCGTTTGGAAAATCATGTCCTTTTGAAGCACTGGTAGTTTTGTGTCTGTTAATGAATGCCCAGATGTGTTTACTACCTATCTGTTATCAGGTACAAGTTGTGTTGATCACTGCTTTGTGTTAGTTTTCTTCTTTTGGTGATTTTACTACTTCTGTATACCATAAACCAACCTTCACTGGCTGATACATGCTACATAATCCACCTCACCATCCTTCTCAAAAGATAAGATAAGAAGATTCTCAAAATAATCTACTAAATGCTATGTATGTTGTTTGTTCCAATCCCCAAGACTTCCAGCCAAGAAATTCATAACAGCCAAAATATTTTTGTTAAAAAACGATTTCTCTAAAAGTGAAATATAAATAGAGTACCTCTATGATTCCTACACACACCAGCTCCAAGAAACTGTATGAAGAGTTCCAATTCCTTACATCTCTGGTGTTTCTAGGATCTTAAAGAAATATAAGTTAATACCAACATTCTTTTGGTATCCCTCTTGGTATGATTTGGCAGCATGATAGGGATTGTGTGCCATCTCATTGCAAGTCTCTTGATATTGGTACATGCACCATTCTTTTATTTCAGTATCCTTGAAATGAAAGAGTTTTGGCAAATGTTTAGTGCATATGTGTGAGTGATATCCTTGAAGGATATCACTCACACTGCATGGAAAAGGGGAGGGATAAATATTGAACCCCTGCTCTAGAGCCCAAATATGGCATTGGTCACTGCAGAACTCTAGTAAGTATGCTGGTGGTGGCATTTCACCATTATGAAGGTTATCTTTTACCTAGTGAGTCTAGCTGCTATTTACTCCAACTAGAAATAAATCTTTTTGCAGTGACACTGCTCAGTGAATTCATCAGAGATCTCTTTTCTTCATATACCAACGGCAAGCTTCATTTAGGATCTGTAACAGAATTCAGTTACAGATCCTATTCAGTTACATGATATTACTGAATGAATATGATATTACATATCATATTCATTCAGATACAAATCCTATGGCAATAGTATCTTTTCAGATTTACTCTGGATTTGAGGGATGGGAATAGTTTTGTTGTGATCTTGTGTTGCAGGTGGAGGGTACATGCATTATTTTTGTCTATTTTAAATGAGTAGTCTGCATATGCCATGCAGGTGATAACTTTGCTGAATGTGTGCAGAGAGGTCTCATTGTAGCCTGCATCTCATTTTTTGTATATTTTACTTCATGAAGATAACCTGAATGTGAGGTATGTAAGAGAAATTTCAACTTGATTGGGTTATATAGTGCATTTTTTATCTGTTTTTCTGACAGATCCCCTGAACCTGATTAAAGGCATGAATGACATTACTGGTAAAATCATTAAAAATGATGATATTAGGACTGAAGTTAATAACATTTAAGAATGTGTGAGTAGTATTAATATGAGTTGGTGTGGCCATATAAACAGAATGGGGTAGCAAGATTTAGAACAATTGCTGTTTAATGGTGGGGGGGACAGTGAAAGGCCAGAGTGCTATAAAAGACTAGATTGTGAGATCCAATAATATCAGAGACCTGACAGATAACAGATTAATTTTATAAGAAGTTATCAATAAGATGCTAGATGTAATAAACTTTACTGTGCAGTACTATCATACAAGGTTAGCTTCTTATATTCAACTGATTTTTTCCCTATTAATATTTGTTCTTATAAGTATAGTTCTCCTTGGAAAGTTTCTTGACTTATTTTCTTTTTAAACCTGTTGTACATTTTTTTTTTTTTTCTTATGATACTTTGTTTTATTCTGCTCTGAACTAATACAGTCATCTCTCTCTTAGCAATCTTAGAACCATAGAAATATTTTTATTGTGGCTGGCTGCTGTAGTGAATTTATTTTAGTAATAATATTGGGGCTTTTCAGCAGGTTGTTGTAGCAAGAGTTGACTGTATTTCGATGAATTTCCAACCAGTACGTTTGTCACAATATAGCACTGATAGTCATTCATTTGAGAACAATTCAAATAATGGATATGAGAAAAGAACTAGTTTGTTGACCTCTAATGTTACAGGTGTTGTTGAAGTTGGTCTTAAAATTAATGTCTCCCAGATTTTTGGCAAATTAATGTAGCTTTACTTGTTGAGATTTGAAAAATGCTCTTATTCCAGAAAAATCTCCCTGTTGCATGTAATGACTTCTTTGAGTCAAATTAGTTTTCTACTGTCTTAATTCTGTGTGAATGGGTGTCAAAAGCATAGTATGTATATTCTTTTTCTTGGTACAGCATATTGGCTGTATGTGTTTTCCTTTTGACTTGCACCATTGTATATTAGACCTAAATTAACTGCATGCTTTGTTTTTGATTGTGAGTGGTTTCACTTGGGGGAAGAAAGTCTATAAATCTATCTACTCACATTTGGCACACAGATTTATTTCCCAGTCTGTCATAACTCAGTCTCTCAATTCAACTTCAGCTCTTTTACATATTCATTATAACCAACCAAAATATCTGATTTACAAAAAATAAAAATAAACATATCAGTACTTAAATGTGCAGATGGCAAGAGATACTTGAACTCAGAGCATGTACAAGAAAATCACTTAACTCCCATCTTCATTTGCATAATCTAACAGTTTCTACTCTTGAGACTCATTTCCAACAGCACTTTCTTTAATTCATGTAGGAGGAAATATAACAGAGAATATTCCTTCCTGTATGAACAGCAGCATAAATTAAATTTTTCCTTAATCACAAAATAATAATTATAATTATCAGAGGCCTCCAGAAAGTCAAGGACTCAATTCGGCCATACATCACGTATATCACCTGTCATACTTTCTCTTAAAGTCATTTCCACTAGATGAACTCACTACTTTACGCAAGCTTTTCTGTGAAAGAAAAATCTAGCTCTTGCCCCTTCCTTAAATGCATTTAAACTTAACTTCACGAATTCCCCCCCTCCCTTGTCCTCTTGCCATCTTCAATATAATGAAAATTTTTATCAGCCAATATCCTGTAACACTTTTGGAAGTTTATAGACCTCTATCATATCCTCTCCCCCAGCCTCCTTCACTTTCATTTGTTTACAATCCACAGTACTCATAATCTACATCTCATAATCCCAATATCATGTCTATCTTTGTTTCTTCTCTTTCCACAGCTTCTTATTCCCCCTCTAAACTTAAGAGAGCAAATCTGCATAAAGTAGTTCAGGCATTTCATATTAAGGCCTTGTAAACAGTCCAAATGACTTCCTCATCAAAGTTATATATCGAATTTTGTTTCAGCATTGTAATTACCCTCAGAGTTGTATTTGTAAGTTTGAACCTTTGAACTTCTAACCTCCTATCCACCATAACTCCAATATCCATTGACTCATCAGCTTCTCCAACCATAATCTTATCAGTATAATATGCTGTTGGAAATATAATCATGCCAAAGTATATTACACTTACTAATATTGAACTTGCAGCTATTATCATTTATCCACAGTTCCAGCCTATTCAAATCATTATTGTAAGAATTATGTATCATAACATGCCTGATTGCCTTACCTATCTTTGCATTATCAACAAACAGCTGATCATCTCCTGTCAGGTCCTTCCAAATGCCATTAAAGTATAGATTGAATAACAGTGGATATTATTGAATCACTATAACAAATTATTTCTGTGGCCCTTACAAATTGTCTTATACTGAGCGTCAGCTGTACAATATAATGTTTTTTTTTGTTGTGTGTATAGGATATATGAACATATGTGGATATCTGACAGTTCTCTATCAGCTTTCTGATGGATGTTAACAGACTATCATATCAGTTTATAGTATGTTGAGTTACAGACACAAGACACTTCATACATACCTCAATGTGACAGAGGATTGAGTTTGTCCTTAAATGAACAATGAGGACGTTACTAGTTTGATATGTGATATATGTTATGCATATTAAGCACTCTGTCTTATCTTTTTTTTGAAATTGCTGCAAATATAGGAGATAGGAATAATTTTGCTGCAGTCTTTTGTTATTGGAGGGAGTGTGGGGTTATAGCAGTTTGCAGCAACATGCATGGTCAGTTCAGTGGCAAGAGCTGTGTCATTAGAACAGATAGGCCTGTCTTTATATGTGAGTGATTTACATATACCATATTGTTGTGCTGTATGATAGTGTGACTATATTTGTTTCGAAAGTTGGGTATTGTCAAAAATAATAAGTGTGCAACTGTTATTTGTGAGAAATAACATGGAACTGTGTTTTACTAGCATTGAAATTGATGAGGTCATCTGAACCCCATTGAAATATGGTTTGGAGATCAGAATTGAGGGCAGTGGTAGTTGATGTTTTATATGTTGAGGTGAGTTGTGTAGAGTAAGGTTTATCGAATGAAAAGGTGGAGTTCAATGTCCCATCATCTGCAAAACTGTGTATTGGGTTGGAGGTCAACTGTAGTAGTCATTGATATATATATATATATATATATATATATATATATATATATAGCAGGAAGAGGGTTGGTGAGAGGAGAGGACAAAACCTTGTGGAGCCCTGGCATTAGTTGAGTGATGAGAGAATAAGGAACCATCCACCATCACACATAGTGTGCTTCCAGACAGAAAACTGGCAATCCAACTACAGAAGCTCTGAGACAAACCAAAGATGGTAATTTGCTTAGTGAATCTCAAGTAGTTGCACTTGATATCTCCAAAGAAGCTCAACAGCTTCTTTGGCGATATCAAAAGTGCAACTACTTGAGATTCACTAAACTTCTCCATAGTATTTTTCCAGAGATGGATTATATGTGTGAGTAAATCTCCTGTTGATCATCAGCTACAGAATTCATACTGGCGGTCGTTTATTAGCTGTGTGCCTTTGAGGTAGTGTAGGAGTTGGGAATTGATGGGCCTGAGGTGAGTGAGATAGGGCGTTAGTTAGATGGCAGTGATTTGTTGTTCTTTTTGGGAATGGATTGAATGTAGGCCGTAACTTTTCAGGCCATGGGATAGATACAGTGAATAAGAGAGTACATACAGGCAACATAGGATATAAGTCAGTTCTGGTGCACAAACCTACAGGACAACTAGAGGAATGCCATCAGGGCAAGGAGCTTTTTTTTTTTGTGTGTGTGTGTCTAATTAGGACAGTATTTGTCTGATCGCTTTCTGGCAAAAGGATATAGGGGTCATTGTATGTTAGGCATCTGGAATGGTTGTAGGCATTTACCATTGTCATTTATGAGTGCATTGGAAGCAAAGTGTGAAGCCAGGAGATTTTCTGTGGCTGATGATGCAATAGAGCCATCTGGATATGATAAGGATGGGAATAGTGTTGGACAAAAGTTATGACTAGTTGCTTTTGGCAAGAGACCAAAAGGCTTGACTGCCATTTAGACAGGCTTCAAGTTTCTTATTTTCTGCTCTTACAAACTGTTCTTTTCGTTAATTGTGGGGGATATAAAGTAGTTTTGAGGCTTTTTTAAATTTTCTTATAAAATGAGAAACAAAAATGCCAGTTATGATCGATATATGGCATTTCTGTTTCTTGCTAAACTACTTGATAGCCTGTATTTGTTGTACATGCATATCTTCCCAGACTATTGATAATTTTCTTGCATCTATTTTGGGCTTGAGGCACTAAAGGATGGTGGAGTTCTTGATGTGAGCTAGTTATGGTATGATTGATTTTTTTGTTTGTACAGCCTTGCCTCATTTTTTTGAGAACCAAGGTTTAGTTAAGGGATGGTAGTTTAAAACAATGTAGGAAATGTATGTTTCTATGCCAGTAAAAATTACTTTGGTGATACTTTCAGTGCATATGTTTGGGCTGGAAGGCCGAAAACAATTGTCCAAATATGGGAATGAGTCACAGAGACTGTCACACTTGACAAGGTGATAATGCCAAACTACTCTTGTATGGTATGTGTGAGCATTGTTCCATGGGGGAGGAGACAATCACTAGATTGTGGTCGAAATTACCTAGGGCCCACTACATATTTGGATGGATCACTGGTGAGGAAGTGATCTAGGGTGTTTGGAAAGTAATTAGGGTTATCTGGTATTTTGGTTGGTATGAGAACAATTTGTGTAAGGTTATGAGTGATGGCAAATGTTTCAGCATCTCTGCCTGCAAGATCTATACCACTGGAGTTGGAAAGCCAGTTGGTGTTGTGGACATCAAAATCTCCTGGGGGGGGGGGGGGGAAATGATTTTGCTGTTGGCATTGTGAGACTGGAGAAAATCAATTTTTAAGGAGAGGAAATTAAAGAGCTCAAAGTGGTTTGTGGTGTTAATATTAGTGATTTTTTAATTTATTTCCAAGTGTACCTGTATATTTATTTATTGCACAAGGGTTCATTCCGGTTGATGCAATGACTTCTTTTTTTACTATTTCTTTCAAAATCCAAATAAATCACTGACTCAAGACCAAAATATTTAATAAACACATTTAATAAAACAAAAACAATATTACATAATTAACTACAAATTTAATTGGATCCAAGGCTTTTTTAAAATAAACTTACACTTAAGACTATACTAAACACTTTGTTTTCACAATGACAAAATGTTCATAGCCAGTTTCTCTGTCAAGGCCCTTTTCCGAAGATATATGACTTTATTCTTCATTTTCACAGGATCCTTTTTTATCACTCATGTAGCACACACACATTAATTCTTCCTGACTTAATTCTGTCTTCTTTTTAGTAGAAATAACAGTTAGATTCGGTGTCCTTAATACAGATGAAACTTTCTAATCAGAGTTTTCTCAAACATTCCTTTAGAACATACATAGCAATTTCTTCTTTTATCCACTAATGCTTATTGACAGTCTTAACTCTTCCACTTTAAAAGAATTCACAGTTCTACGATTCCCTTTTTGGAATCGACTACTAATCTTCCAATTAGCGTTTCCTCGAATATTCCTTTTTAAACATCTATAGCAATATTTTCTTTTATTTATCAATACTTATTCCACTTTGAAACTTAATAGTTCCGATTCCTTTTTCGGAATATATTATTGATTTTCCTCCAACTGTCACATAAAAAAAACTCAAATTCCTCCGAATCTAAATATCTGTCGGTCAGTGTTTCTAATTTCTTTCCGAACGCTATAATGTTTTTCTCTTCATTATTACAATACCGAATGCTTTCTGTCAGCTGTCAATCAAACTTCTTGGCGAGCATGCGCACTCCATGAAAGTGGCAAGCGAGAAACTAAATACAATGGCTGATATGTAGATTATGTTAGCAACAAGAGAATGTCTTCATAAAACACAACTTAATATTTTAAACTATAATTAAATTTCTGTAAGTAATACAAATATCCAAAATCTGGTAAGTACATTAATTTTTTAAATGCTTTACATATCACTTTGACAAAACAATTTCAATAACAGGCATGTCACAAGTGCCGACAATGTGTGTTATGAAACTAAAACTAATAAACATTCTAACATAAACAATACGTAAAAATATTCAGAATTTTAAATTATGATTATTTTTACATCAGTTTCATCTTTCTCTGAAATTTTTTTTAAAAAAAATTTTAAATATTTAACCTATATCTAACAAAATTTTTAATTGTTATTCCTAGATTTTAAAAAATAACGTGATCATTATTTACACTCTCAGAATCGCTGGCTTCAGAATCATCTGATGTTTGAAATGATTCAGAATTTACATCTTGTAATTTACTGTACTTACAAATTTCATTTCTATACTTTTCAAATATTTCATTTAAACTATTTGAATTATGCCCTAAATCTACAGAATCATCACTATCAGAATCAAATTCTACAGGTGTTTTGAGATTCTTTATCCTTACTAACTATTAGAGGTATTTTCACATTCCTCTGGTTTATTTAACTCCATGTTAACTAACTTATGATATTCTGCTATAATTTCATCATTGTTAGAATCAGTTTGATTATCATCACTCTTACATTGTACATTATCTGAAATATGTAACCTGTGGCTTCTAAAATCTCTTGCACTAGGTTTTGTTTTACTCAAATTTCTTAACTTTCTCCCTTGCTGTGTATATGAAATATGAAATTTAAAACTATTCCCTTTCTTATTAACTGATTGTAAATGAGATGCACAATTATTATCAGGATAATAACTTTCATCCTTTAATATTCTATTCATATTGTCTCCTAATATAACTAAATTTTTACTCCCTAAAAAGTACCTTTTTAACCCATCAGAGTGTACATTTATAATTTTACTAGGATTTTTGACATCTTTAATCCTAAAATTCACAGGAGAATATTTCTCTAAAATTCTATATGAACCTAAAGTTTTCCTTCCTAATTTTCCAACTCTTTTTATGCTAGATTTATCATCTAACAATAGTAAATCTCCTAATGCAAATGACTGGTACTCTCTAAAACGATTAATATACTGTCTGGTTGTCTGTGAACCTTGTTCCTTATTCATCTTATGAATAACATGAATTTTAGATTTCTCTTCATCGTGACTAAAATAGTTATTCCTAGACAATTCATCATCAGATCCTAGAGATCTAGATGAATAATCAGCCACTATATTTCTTTTTCCTGGAATATAAGCCACATTAATATTATATTCCTGCAGTTCCAGTACTCACCTAATTATACGTTGATTTTTGTCCTTCATAGTACTTAGGAATGACAGAGGCTGGTGATCAGATCTTATTTTAATAGGTTGTCCTAACAAGTATCTAAATTTTCTCAATGGAAAAATTATTACTGGTGCTTCCATCTCTATGGTTGAATAATTCAATTCTGGACCTGATAATTTTCTACTAATAAAAGCTACTGGCTTAAAATCATCTTCTTCTTTCTGTTCTAATACAGCAGCAATGCAGTCATTTGAAGCATCAGCAGAAAGATAAAATACTTCACCAAACTTAGGATGAATGAGAACTGGAGCTTTAGTCAATGCCAGTTTTAGTTTGTCAAATGCTTCTTGTTGAGCTTCACCCCAATTGAATCTAGCACCTTTCCTTGTCAAGCACACTATGGGTCTCAATAGCTGTGAACAATTAGGAATAAATTTCCTATAGAAATTTAACATGCCAATAAATCTGAACTTACCTGTTTTAGGAGGTTTAGCTGATATTATGCCTTCTACATTTGACTGAGTTGGCATAATTCCTTTGCTACTGATTTTATGACCTAAATACTCAACTTCTTTTAAGAAAAATTGCTGTTTAGAGCACTTTAAAGATAGATTTGCCTCATCTAATCTCTTGAAGATATTCCATAGGATTTTACAATGGCTATCTATATCCCTTGAATAAATTAGAAGATCATCCTGAAAACAGATGACTCCATTTCCCAACATATCTGATAAGACAGAATTCATTAAAGACTGGAATGACATAGCAGAATTTCTTGCACCTTGTGGTAATCGACATAGTTGATATTTCTGCTATCTAGTAGTAAATGCGAAGTATTTCCTGTCTTCCTCCTTCAAAGGACTCTGAAAGTAGCCAGAATTTAAATCCAGTTTTGTAAAATATTGTGCTCCTTCCAAACAGATCAATAATTCCTCAATTTTACACAGAGGGAAATCAATAGGCTTTGTAACCTTATTGATGGCTCTCAAGTCTAAGACAAACCTTAGGCTTCCATTTGGTTTTTCAATTAAGATGAATGGACTGTTCCACTGAGAATTTGACTTCTCAATTATTCCTGCCCTTTCATATTCCTGCAGTAGTTTCTGACAATGCTCCATATATTTCAGTGGAGTTTGATATTCTTCTTCTTTGAGTGCCATCTCTTATCGGAGGTCGGCGACCAACTTGGCAAATTTTGAGCGATTCTCAGCTATTCTCAGCAGTCTCTCAGAGTTCATACCAGTCCACTGTCTGATATCTGCCAGCCAAGATTTTCTTCATCTTCCTTGTCCTCTTCTTCCATTTATCTTCCCTTTTATAATCAATTGAAGTATCTTATATTTTTCATTACGAAGTAGGTGACCAAGATATGCAGTTTTCCTTCTTTTTATGGTATCTAAAAGTTCACGTGATTTCCCCATTTGTTCCAGTACTTCCTGATTGGACGCTTTTGCTGTCCTTGGGATTTTTAACATTCGTCTGTATAACCACATCTCAAAGACTTCGAGTCTTTTTATTGATGTTGTCTTCAAAGTCCAAGTTTCTGCACCGTACAGCAGTACAGACCATACATAGCATTTAACCATGCATACTCTAAGCTCTAAGTTTAAACTGCGGTTACACAGTGTTGATTTCATCAAGAGAAAATTTTTTCTTGCCATTTCAATTCTAACTTTTATTTTCATTTAACCAGCATCCGAGATATTTAAACTTTGCCACTCTTTCTATTTGTTTCCTATTTAAAGAAAGTGCTAAATTAAGAATTGGTTTCTTACTTATGACCATGAATTTAGTTTTGGTGATATTTATTTTTAATCCCATTTTTTTCACTCTCTGCATTTATTAGTTCCAAAAGATTTTGAAGATCCTGAATATTGTCAGCCAGAAGAGCTGTATCATCGGCATATCGGATGTTACTGATGATTTCATCATTTACACTAATCCCTTCCTTTCTTCCTTCCAAGACTTTTTGAAATATGGCTTCTGAGTAGATGTTAAAAAGAAGAGGTGACAGCACACATCCTTACCTTACTCCTCGTTTGATGTTAATGGAGTCTGTGATAATGTCATCAACTTGAACAGATGCCTTTTGGTTCCAATATAAGTTTTCAGTGATCCTGATGTCTTTACCATCTAATCCAATTCTTTTTAATAGTACAATCATTTTAGCATGTTGGACTTTGTCAAATGCTTTCTCGAAGTCGATGAAGCAAATGAATATTACCTTGTTTTGGTCAATACATTTTTGAAATAAGATCTGAGAACAGAAAAGGGCCTCTCTTGTTCCCAAGCCATTTCTAAAGCCGAATTGTTATCACTGATCGTGTCTTCACATTTTCTGTATATTATTTTTTGAATTATTTTTGGAAACATTTTGAGAACGTGACTCATTAGGCTGATCATTCTATAGTCATTACAAGTTTTCACATTTACTTTTTTAGGTAGCATGATGAAGGTCGACTGTAACCAGTCTTGAGGGATTATGCCTGTATCGCAGATCTTATTAAATAGCTTTACTAATATGTTAATGTTGTCACCTTCTAATAACTTTACTATTTCTGCTGGTATTCTATCTGGTCCTAGGGCTTTACCATTTTTAGCTGAGGTTAATGCACATTCTACCTCTGATTTTAGAATGCATGGACCTTCCATATGTTCGTAAGTATTTTCTGGGTTCTGTCTGTTATCAGTAAAGAGTTCTTCTATATATTTCACCCATTCTTGTATTTTGTCATCCTTTCTGGATATAATTTCTCCCTTTTTGTTTCGAAGGATACAGAATTGTTTTTTCTTATATATACCTGAGGTCTCTCATCTTTTTGTGTAGATTAAAATTGTCATGTTTTTCCTGTAGAATTTCTATTTCTTTACATTTTACATTCATCCAGATTTCTTTTGCTTTTTTGATTTTGTGTTTAATAATGTTTAATAATAATAATAGTTTGATATTGTCTAATGTAAATAGGAGATTGAGTACAAATCTGCACTGAGTGCTCTGCTGCATTAGTGCAAGACATTGAAACAATATCCTCTGTGAAAACACCAGAGAAAAATTCAAAGGCAGATTTAAAGAATTTCAGAATTCTATTCCTTTCTTCACTGGTATTTGCTGATTTCGTTGAATTCTGCACTAAGTTCTATTTTATTTCCTGAATATTTTCCCACTCATCTTTCTTTAGAGTCTCAGTATCAAACACGTGATCATTATCATCATCAGCATGTTTAAAAACTTCAGGAGACTGCTCTAATTTTCCTTTGTCACCTGATGTCCTGTCTAAACAGCATTCTAGTCCACACAAAGACACTGTATTATCAACAAAATTACATGCAAAAGCATGCCGTTTCAGAAAATCAATTCCAAATATTGTTTATTTGGATTAGATGATTCTTGAAGAACTATTAATGGATGACAAACTTTCAATGGAAAACAAGGAATTGAAATAAAAACATTGATTGGTTTATCAGCAGAAATTTCTGATTCAAATATGCCCTTTAATTTAATTGGATAGCTTAAAACTGAAATGTCATTTGGAATTAGAGATTTAATTTTGTTAAACAAACTATAAGAAATGAGTGAAATATGTGCACCTGTGTCAAGCAAGATTTCGCAAGGCACATCTTCAAATAATCCTTATAGAATATAGAACAGTCAAAGGATTACTCTATTAGCATAAGGAGCTATACATCAAACTCTCTTTTAAGATTAGAGCTGGCTTTAGCTTTACCCATGTCTGATGAGTAGTTTGACATTTCTGTCCTTGCCAGTATGATATTGGAATAATAATTATTCCCAGAATTTTCTTTATTCTCTGATTTCTTATGTTGAAAGCAAGATTTTTCCCTAACATAACAGTCTTTAGCAAAATGACCAGGTTTATTGCATTTGAAGCATTTTGGAACAAATCTCCTTTGAGATATTTTATTCCTGTCAATACTATTAGATTTACAAAAGAAAGATTAATTATCTGTATGATTCTTCGATATTGTTAAATCAGATATCATCTTAAATAGACGTTGCTGTCCTTTTACTATTGGTCTTTGTTGTCTTTCTCTTTCTTCACTCAGAAGTGTTTTCACCTCTAATTTTCCGAAATCATGTGATTTTACCTTGGAATCAGATTGTGGAACATTTTCTGTTAGATTTACAAAATTTTCCTTAGACTGTTTCCTTTTCTTAGCACCTTTTAATTTTTGAAACTTTCCTTCTCTCACTTTATCTGTAGCCACAATGTTTGGAGAATAAGTTTGATTATATTGAAAAGAGTTTACCTGTTTATTATTTTCAGAATGAAATATAATCTTATTGTTTTCCAAATGTTAGGCCCTAATTCTCTTACACTTTAAAATTTTGATATTAGCAGACTTTTAAATGTTGTATAACTGTCAGTGTCACTCAGTAAGGGAGATGTGTTGTTTAAGAATGTTTTGGCTTGCCCAATAATTTATTACAAAGTATAATCAACAAATGAAAATCTTAACATTTTCCTAAATCTCTAATTTTTTCTGCATATTTAAAAAATGTTTCTACACTTTCACTATCTCCTGAGAAAGACGGTATTACTAAAGTTGGATTAATTAACCTAAAAAATTTCTCATCTTTAATTGAAGAAACTTCACTACTAGAATTGTTATCTCCTGTAGCCATTTTACTTGATTCAAGATTTACCTTCTGGATTCTAAAAATAAGTTAAGTCATAACCATTCCTGTCGACTGCGCCATTGTTAATATTAGAGTGATTTTTTAATTTATTTCCGAGCGTACCTATATATTTATTTATTGCACAACGGTTCACTCCGATTGGTGCAATGACTTCTTTTTTACTATTTCTTTCAGAATCCAAATAAATCACTGACTCAAGACCAAAATACAAAATAAACACATTTCTTCTTCTTCTTCTTCTTCTGCAGCTTCTCCCACTTAAGTGGGGTCACTGTTTATAATGAGTCTCCTCCACACCTTCCTGTCTTGAGCTGTCACCACATCCAAGTTCTCTAGAATTGGTTAGGTTTGAGGATTATTCAAACCTAACCAAAAAACTCTATTTTGGTTAGGGTTGAGGATTATGGCTAATGTTGACACTTCTTAATTCTTAAAGCATCAGTAATTCTTTCACATAGTTCTCTCTACCCAATTAGATGAATTAAATCATAAATATATTAGCTCAGTTTAAAGTATTCAGAATAATTACAATTTATTAGCTATCACACATTCATTTTTCAGTTCTTTATGCTCAGTCAATCAAGTTGAGAATAGTTCTTATAAGTTTAACCTTCCAAATGTTACAATAACTGATCTTATGACAGGCTACACTATATTCTTTCTCAGTCAGCTAACACTTAATAGATCAACATAACACTTATTATTTCGAGGGGAAAGTACTTCAGTAGATCTAACATCCGACCATTAATTGACATAACATCACAGCTAAGGTCAAAATATATCCGACGGAGTTAACTGTTATAGCTTCACAGGTTATAGAAAGGACAACTCATCGGATTACTGCTTCTACACATCGAATTCGCATAGGCACATTTGAATTTCTTGTTGACTTTTACTTTATGGCAACACAATTCAAAGAAATCTTCCACTATAATAATTGAATTATAGACACAGAAATACACAAGTCTTGATGCACTTGGTTTAAGTTATCTACTAATTCCTTATTTTCTTCTATGTATTAACTTCAGTTCTGCACTATTCTTCCACTAACCATTTGGAATTTATCGTAGTATCAGAACTCCCATAGAAGTAATTCAAAATGCCTTTTAATTCCTTGTCCTTTCCTAGTCAATTTTCGGCACATATCAACTCCCCTTCTGCCACTTGCTACCGATCTCTATGCTGTCTCTAAGGCTTCTCTCTTCTCTTTTTGTTTTCCAATCAACTACGTTCTCTCTTTCCCGCCCAAATCCAGTTTTAACCAGTTCAGCTTATATCAACTGGCTTTTCTCTTTATACACAGTAGCTCACGCTCTCAGCACGAGCTAACTAAAAATAACTCTGTTTCTCCATCAGCAGCCAATTGAATCCAATCAGTAGAATTCCATAAAATTACTTTCACTTACAGAAATAACAAAAATATATATATATCACAGTTCACATAAGGTACATTTAAATTTATATACACACAGTTTTTTATAATAATTTCACAGAATAAAGTAAATAAAATGAATGACATTTTTATATAGTCTTTTTTATTACAAATACATATCCTAAGATTATATAATTAATTCATAACAAACAAAACTCAAAGCAATTATATGAATAACATATTATAAGCAAGAGACTAATAACAAATAATAATTACAAGTCTTGCTTATGACATGGTGGATTATGTTAAATATGAATGAAGTATTATAATATATAAATATCTTCATTCACAATTTAACACCATTATTCCATGAAAATGACATTCAGTTCTTGTCAGGAAGTTAGGGTTGTTTGTCTTGTCCTTAGCAGACTCTTTCTCAGAAGTATTCTATAGAATTCACTCATATGTGACCACTCTACACTTGCTTCTCCCATTTTGTCCATCCCTTATGTATCTGCCACATTGCCACATAGATCTTCCACGAACAACTGGTACACAACAATATTCTGGACAATTCAAGTTGTCCAGAATGTCATAACATGATTTACTGATAATATACCCTCAAAGGATGCAGTGGATATCTTGATAACAGTGCACACCTATGTTATATTATTACTAGTCTCCTTTCAGCTGACATCCCTTCCATTACTGTTATGATTTGTTAATTTTTCTAGGTACTGTGTAATGGGATCCTAATTCAAACATGGAAAAATCATTACCATGTTCTGCTTCCACACTCAACAAACAAGTTATGCTGTCTGGTAAATGATGTTCTTCTGAGCTTCAGTACTTAAACACTTTTGATATAAAGTGGTGATAAAATTATTATACAGTAATGGAATAACAGTTGATTAAATTATTACCCTTTTCATTTCCAGTATCATCTTCCTCAATGTTTCATGGGTTTTCAGTGGTGCATTGTCTTGCCCAAATAATATTGCAACATAGGAATATATATATACGTGCACGTGTATATATACACATCCTTCCCCACTTAACGTTTCATGTGACTCATTTATTTCATGTATATGTGAAGAAAATATGTTTAATTTCTATTCTTCTTTTCTACCCTGTTGATGAAAAACATATCATTTGCTGACCTGTAAATATTACACAAATTTATAAACTTAAGTCAACCTGTTTTCTGCACCCTTTGTTTTATTTTTATTTTTTATACTTTTGTAATAGTCACACACCACTTGCCACTTTATTTATTTTCTGTTTGTTTAAATAATTATATAAATTGTGATGTCTCTGTCACTGTTTCACACTAGGCAAGTTATTGCATCACTTATGTAAGAAAAAGATTTTTGCGTTCTTAAAAATAAATTGTGGTATGGGGTTCATGATATGTACAATCTCAGAAAAGCATCTATTTCAAATTTGTATAATAAAATTAGCAATGACTATTTATATACTACACTTGTGAAATATAGATAAACATATTCACAAATTTTTTGTTCTGAGTATTTCTAATGGTTCCTGCATGGTCAGAATTGAATATAAATTCAGTTCTGACCATGCAGTCTTAAATCAAAAAATCAGATTATGAATGTTTTGATTATATATTAAATTTACTTTACAAACCTTTCTGGGGATAAGTTTTTTAATCTTCACTTATGCTAGATAGATGCATGTAAGCAGGCACACACACACACACATGGATATGCATGCATGCTTGGCGTATTAATAAATTATTTCTCTTTAGGTGCCTCAGGAGGTATATGTGAAAAATACAAATCATATACAGAAAATGTAGCTGGAAGACAGGTGCAAACTAAACGCAGCCTCAATACAGGAGTCATTACATTTGTCAATTATAATAGTCGGGTACCACCTAAAGTTTCTGAACTTACCTTAGCACATGAAATAGGTCATAATTTTGGCTCACCGGTAGGTGTATTATTTCCATTGTCATTATTATTTATAAATTTATATATACTGTGGGCAGTTTATTAGGTATACCTAGCCCCCCCCCCCCCCTCCCCTTTCAATCTTTGGAATCAGAGACAGTGTCATACTGCCATTCTATATAAAGAAGAAATAGATGCTAGTGAAAATGTCTTGAATTTTGTATGAGGTGCCTCCTCATTGTTTTCACATTAATAAGGGAAAAAAAACTCTGTGAAAATTTGAAGTAATTTTGAGTATATTTAGGGATTGTGACAGTTTTTATTGTTGCTCTCAATAAAATTGTTCTCAGTGAAGACAGTCATTTCACTGGCAAAGTCATCGAGAGCCGCTGTGGCTTTTTCATCCACTACACTAATTTGGAAGCTAGAACAGTCCAAAGCTGTCCATGATTTTTGAAACCTCTTGAACAGAATTATTTCTGAGCCTGTGGAAGGTCCACTTAAGAGCAGTACTACAGATTCCAGAACTATTTGAAGAATATGACGAAGAACAAGGACCACATCAATTTTTTGTCCATATTTCTTTGAAGGTGGTGGTAATGATCAAAGCACATCATGCATATCTCATTCAACTGATGCGTCAAAACTGCTCATTCTATCTGTTCGCCTATTTCAGTCAGGAGTTTTGAAACACCAAGCAGTTGATCAACTCCTTCATCTGAAATGAGAATCAGAAGATGGGCAACGATTTCTTTTCCTGAAATATCTTCCAGCATTTTGCCATCTAAGCAAATGGTTAAAACGACATTGCTTTAAATTCTACTTTTAGGTCTTTAGCAATTTTCTGTCTACTTTTTATACTCTGTCAGCAAATGGAGAAGTGATTGATGTTGTATTCCATGGAATTGTAGTCTATGTTCCTAAATTGACAGGATTACTACTATTTTGTTTTCTGGTCACTAAGTTTGGCAACATCAAGGCTAGCTGCTAAACTATCATCATCAATTTTTCTTCTGAGTTTCATCCGTGATCAACAAGTTCATGTAATGAACTTGATTTATTCACTACAAGAATCAGTTCCCTCACTTTCAGGTGATATCAAAGTGGCCTATTGAAAGTAATTAGCCTTCATTTCATTTTCTCTTTCTAAAATTTTCTTCTCACTTCTCTGCTACAGCTTCTTTTTCTTTGGAAGTTGCCTGTCTATACTTCCCTTTTTCTCTCTCTCTCTCTCTATCTGCCAATGGGAATTCTTTGTCTTTTGGAATTTTTATCGTCCAAGGCATTGCTATGTCAAAGAGATTTTTCAGACTTTTCACTCATTTTCCCTCTTTATTAACACCACCAAATACTTCTACTTGTTCTTGCTTTTTCCAAAATTTTTCCATTCTCTTGATATTTTCTAGATTTTGTCCATGACATGTTTTACTAACTTTGTAGGTATTCTTAACTTTTCTCATATTGCCAAAACATCCTGGGCTATGAAATGGGCTGCCTCCCTTTGTTATGCTATGTCAGACGCAAACTATGACATTTTATCACAATCCCTAAACATTCAATAAATTTGTTAAAATGTTTACTGAATTTTTTACTTTTAATGTGGAACAAAATGAAAGGATGCCTCATAGAAAAAACTGAACTTTGAAAATAAGTATCACCCTAGTGCCCAGGCAAACATGCCTGATTCATATGTTATCAGAACTGTTATTCCTGTCAGGGCATAGATAATATAGAATTGTCTAACCAGAAAAAATTTAGTTAGCTGCAGCAGCTGGAAACAGCTGCTGCATCATATCAAAGTGCAGGCCATGTGAATCATTCCACTGCCTGACTTAGCCAAGATTGTTTTGAGAGCTAAAGGATGAGAATGGAGCTAGTTACTATTAGGTAGCTATACTTAATAAATTGAACCACTTAGCATATAAATTATTTTAAATCACAATATTTTTTCCAAACTCTCTCTCTCCAACACACACATAAAGGTATTTCAATATATTACATGTATTACATCTCGAGTTTTGAGAAATCAAATAAAAATTAATATCCCATCATATCTTCCTTTTTTGTGTTAGGCCCAATGACCTGTCACAGCCAAGTAACTTAGATCTTATAAACCATTACTACAAGTTTCAGACCTAAGTCTTTCCTTCCAGCCATGGAGGCTCAAAAATTAATATTATTTTCATTAATAATAACATACTTTTATGAAGTCAGTTTTAAATTATTCTTAAGGTGGTTTACATTATTATTAGCTTCCTCTCAACAGTTTTCTTCCATATATTTATTCTTTATAAATACTACCATAGGATTTTCTGATAACATGTCAGAATTTCCATAACTTTATCAGAATCTTAGTTTTAATAACCTTTTTTTACTGTTGATTTTGAATATTAATAGTAGTTTTCATCATAAAATGGGTTAGAGTGCTATAAAGATGCCAGGTTCTATTTCTAAACTTTAATTAGCCTCTTCAAAAATTGTTAGTTTTAGTTGGTTTTAGTTTATGCAGCTTAATGGTCTCATTCTCTTATTAACTCTCCTGTGAATTTTCAAATCTGTATTCACATGAAATGGCAGATTCATCTGCCAAAGGTCTTGGTGTTTATTCTTCTTCTTCTTGAGCTCTTCACAAACCCTTAAGGTTCTTAGCTGCAAGCACCACAGTTCTCCATTTTTTCCTATCTTTAGCCAACTCCTTCCAGTTTCGCAGCTTCAGCGCTTTCATGTCCATTTCAATGTTATCCATCCATCTTCTGCGGGGTCTTCCATTTGGGTGATGTAGGAAGGTTCTCCTCACTAGCCTGTTATCCTCCATTCTTTCCAGGTGACCTAACCATCTCATGTGACTAGCTCTGATTTCATTTATTATTACTGGCTTCTTATAAAGTTCATAGAATTCATTATTCGTTTGCCTTCTCCATTCATCTGTCACGGGATCTTTCACCGGACCAAATATTTTTCTTAAGATTTTGTTTTTGGAGTGTTGTAATTGATCTTCATCAGCTTTTGTTATATTCCATGTCTCTGCATCATATAATATGACTGGTCTAATTAGCATTCAGTAGGTTTTTATTTTAGATTCAATGATATGACAGATTTTTAGATGAGAGGAGGTGCTGAAGTGAGAAATATGATTTATTACCTGCTTGGATTCTCATCTTTATTTCCCTTTGGATCTTATTATCTTTACAATTTAAATATCTAGTTATTATAGAGCCTAAATATTTAAATTGTATTGAGTTTTTCAGTATCATGTCAGCAAATTGAATAGTTGATGGCTTATTGAGATTATGTCTAGATACTTTTAAATATTCTGTTTTATTTTAGTTAATATTAAAACCTATTTTTTCGGAAGAGGTTTTAAAGTTTATAAAAAGTTTCAGTTATATCATCTGTACTTTCTGCTATAATATCAATATCGTCTGCATGCCTGTAATGATGCAGTACTTTCCGTTGTTTCTCAAATTACTTTTTCTAAGGCTATGTTGAATAATATAGGTGATATTGCATCTCCTTGTTTTAAACCTGTGGAGACATTGAATGGCTCTGACAGTATGTTGTTAGCGAGGACTCTATATTGATTTTCCTGTACACACATTTTGATCAATCTGATTAGTTTTTAATATTCCAAATTTCTTTAAGATATTCCATAGACTTTCTTGATGTATACTATGTTTATTCTATAAATTTTTATTGTTTTTTCTATAGGTGTTTATTCTACAAATTCCAAATCACGTTACAAGTAAACACTTGGTAGTATTTAATCATTGTGTAAGTCACTCTGGGAGACTGGCTATTTAGAAAATAAACATTCCAGTAACGTTTCATTCATCTGTTTACTTTATTGGTCTTACTGTCATTAATACTTGATCAGTTTTTTTCAGAGTAGAATTTTCAACTTGTGATTGTTATCTCACACCTAGTGTAAGGTCCAACCTACTTACTGGAGGCCTGAAATGGCTTGAAAAAATTATCATGCTTGGTTCCTATAAAACAGTTTTTGGATATCTGATTCTGTGATGCAACTATTGTGTAATAGGATAATGCTCTTTTGTGGATATTTTTATGTGAATACATAATAATTTTCCATTCAGTTTTTTAAACTTTGCTAAAATGTAGATTTTGAGCTCAACTAAAAAAAACAATAGAATGACAAAACAGGCCCTGAAGGATATCAGTTTGCATTCCAGGAAAATTTAAGTACAACACTGTATGTTCTGTGCATATAGACAAAATATGTAGGCAGACACCACAACCTGTTTCCTTTTCCTACATAAGTCTAAGTAATTAAATCCAATTCCTGGCCAATTGTATATTACATTATTACAAAATTTAATAATAGAGTATTTATTACAGTAAAATTTGTTAAAATATTAAATTATTCCATTTAAGAATAAGTTTTTTTTTATTATTATTTCAGTTATAACAGATGATTATTAAGCAACAAAATCATGAGTAATTTTTTTTATTTTTTATTTTTTTTTTTTAAATATGAAATGCATTGCAATTCTATAACATGCATTAGTAATATTGGTGGACTAAGAATCTATCTATTTTTCTTAATTTTTTTTATTTCATTTTGTATTATTATTATTATTTTGTATGTAATCCGGAAACCAAACTTGGAAGTTATTTTTCTTTTCTGTTTTCTGAATTTTTATTTATTTTTTAGATAATTCAGATATCCTACTCTGAAGACCAAATGTGGAACTTATTTCAAGCTACTTGAGGCCTTGTATAAAGCAAAGTAGTCTTGCAGTGGGCAATGAAACACTTCTTCCACCTAAAAACAATTACAAACATTTATGCTTGTCTGTGATTCAAATCTGCATCCTGTGAATTTCCAATATCCAGAATGAGGGTGTTTTAAATAATATAACAAGCATCCAATAAGATTCTTTATTCAGACATACATGCAAGCGACACATTAAGTTTCTTACCCCCCCCACACACACAGTTGCTAAAGATGTTTATGCATTTATCTCATCCAGCTCGTTTCATATATGATACTGTCTCCAAGATATTAAACTGATTTTTGGAAAGTGGTGATGTGTATGTAGCTTGCTAATCCTTTGTTACAAGTTGCACTACCTATAGGATAAACTCTCTCCATCAGGGCAAAATGAAAACTCCACACACACACATATACTAAACAAAAGTTTCACAAAACAATGTGTCTCCTTACTACATATAATAAAGTTAAACAAAAATTTAACAAAGTTAATATCAGACATGAATTTTAATAACATTTAAATACAACATAGGAAAAAGTATCCCAAAATAAACAACAGAAACAGAAATTCTACATAGGTATAAGCAGACTTTTGTTCACTATGTCTATCCTTTTGGAAGATGAATGAAAATGATACTAGACTACAAATGAATTTAAAAGAAAAGTTTTATTGTACTGTATTCAGTGGTACAATTAAAATTTATGTACTATATGTAGCAACAAAACTAAGATTAAGGTTAATGATGATAAATTCACAATGATGCGCTCTTGTTGCATAGCACCGTGTTGTTGAAGAATTTCAAAATTTCTCTGGTTCCGGTTTTTAACTTTGAATTGTTTTTTGGCTGTTGCATTAGAAATACGCACTGTTCCGGGTTTAAAATATTAACTAGTTTGTCACATAGGGTGTTGATGGATGAATTTATTTTAGATAACTCCAGGCGAGTAGCATTTATCTGTTCCTATAATAATGCTAAACTCGCTCATTTGTAAATGTGCTGGGCTTTGGCCGAGTGAAATATCTTCTTAATTTTGGCACAGTTTGGTATTAAATTGGTGTCTTGGCACCTTTTTAAGAAGGCTAACCTGTTCCATTGCCATGGCAATTTCAACTTCCACTTACCGTATTGTCATGTCTTGCGTACAATATCGTCTCTGTGAAGAATCCTCAAACGTGTGGGAAGGCTTATGTGTTCGGCATACATGTTGATTAATTTTAACGGTATAGATGAGAACACGGACTGATAAGAAAATAACTACTAATTATTGCTGGTATTCTATCCAGCAATAATTAAGTGAAACACCTTCTTAATTTTGACACAGTTCAGTATTAAATTGGTGCCTTGGCACCTTTTTAAGAAGGCTAACCTGCTCCATTGCCATGGCAATTTCAACTTCCACTTACCGTATTGTCATGTCTTGCATACAATATTGTCTCCGTGAAGAATCCTCAAACGTGTGGGAAGGCTTATGTGTTCGGCATACATGTTGATTAATTTTAACAGTATAGATGAGAACACAGACTGATAAGAAAATAACTATTAATTATTACTGGTATTCTATCCAGCATCTTTAGAGCACAAAACCAGTTTGTCACAGTATGCGAGACAACAACAATCCAGTATAACAATGGGACTAGTTTGAACGGTTGTAACGTACAACACAGACTAAAGTCCTAATTAGGACTTTAGTCTGTGTTGAGGAGGAGAAAAATGATAATAATAATAAAATAGAAAGAGAAAGCTATCTAGGTATCTATAAAGATATGTAGAGTGCTTAACACACATCAGCTACTCACCGTATTTAAACCATATGCGAAATTGGCAACTGTCATCCATTCACCCAAGGACAGAATCTCTTTCTCTCTCTTTTATCACATCCAAGAGTCTACAAAGTGCCCTGTTCTAGTCAACGAGCCTACTATGGACAGACAGGAAGAACTGTGGACATCCACCTCAGTGAACATAAGAAATGCACTGGGCACTGCTGCTATGGCAAGTCGGGTTTAGCAGACCATGTTTTAGATACCCCTGCACACAGGATCAATTGGAAAAAAACAAAAGTACTACACAGAAACTTTTATAAATCAGAGAGGTTGTTCCTGGAATTAACAGAAGCCTTAAAACATACTCCAAACCTCAACAAGTATGGCTGTATAAATTTGCCAGAGATTTGGGTGACAGTCATCTTAAGACCAAATTAATACCTGCTTTCTATTTCTATTTTTTATTTTTTTTTATTTTATGATTTCTCAAGATTAACCCTTCCTGACCTGAATTTTTTTTTCCAAGTGAAAAAAATTTTTCTTTCTATTTATTTTGTCTTTAGGCCTAAAAAAGCAAGGGTATCAAGTAATTTGATGAAAAATACATTTCAGGATAGGAATTCTGACCAACTGATTCCATATCGAATCATATTCTGGTAGCAAATATTGAACTTCTGAGCTTATACTCTATAATCCAATATATGCATATCATTCTACTAAGTCATAAAAACCGATATTGGTAAGATTTATACGTACAATACATACCCACAGTATATTAAAGAAATGGAACTATGACGTACGATACCAATTGGAATCATTCGCCATCTAATATGGGCTACGAAAGCCAAGACAATTTATGATTCCAATTGGAATCACTAGGGCAGAAAGGGTTAAGAAGATCCTGAAAAATGTAAATCTTTAAGAAGAGAAGCATTAAAAATTTCATCATTATTTGGGAGCACAAACATTTTCTCTCATGAAATTAAACAAGCCTTCACTATGTACAAATCTCATGGATGCAATTTTCAGTTTACCAGTGAATATCCAAAAAATTGTTGATTCAAAAAATGTAACATATCGCATTAAAATGCTGTTTTTAGTAAACATATCTATTGAACCTTATATACATTCCGTCTTTCCCTAAAAATTCAAGTTTTAAAAAAAATGCGGTCTGCATAAGGGTAACAATAACTTGATTTGGCCCATTGCAGCATTTGCACCTCTGTCCTACAGTAGCTTCTGTCTGGTTTTGTCAAAGTATCTGGTAAAGTGATTCACTTGTATATAGCCTGAACCAATGCTAGGGACTTGCACATGTCGACATCTCATTTGGTGTTGTTGCGGCATAGTTTACCTAAACTACACCAAAAGCCATCCACTGTTCAAAGCAGTGAATGAACTGGATATGAGCTTATCGTGTGGACTCTGCAGTAAGCTTTTATCTTTCAACTTAGGACTGTTATTGTTTTCAAAGATTCTGTATGTTTGCAATTGTTGTTTCTAGTCTGCGTACATTATCCACTTGTCGATGTTATCAAATAAAAAGACACTAAAACATTTATTATTCTCCCATTCAAATTTTCACAAAGCATATACGAGGAACCTTGAAAAAATATTTAGCTGTCAAACAATGTTGATGTGAAGTGGTAACTTAAAAACTAATACAAGTTTTTAATCAATTTCACTTGATTTATTTGAGAATTCATTCCACTTTAAAATATTTTAAACTTGAATGAATTATTGGAGGGGTTCTTAAGGGTCAAAGCTGTGTAACTGAGAGGAGACCTTCACATAGCTTTTAAAGGAAGGCGGAGAACCGACCAGGGCTTCTGACCTAATGTCCAATCCTCACCTTCTCGTGGTGCACCCTGTTGGGTATCTACTTTGATACTGAACGAATGAGGATGAGCTGGCAATTTGGGATTTAGCCGACCAAATTGTATTCTTATTGGTTAAACCAAAATAAAAAATGATGGTACAATGTGACAAAATTTCATGCCGGCTGGGGCATCGCCCGGTTAAACAAGGCCCCCGTTGTTTTCGCCAGGGAACCAGGACGAATAGCGAAAAGTCAGCTACTGGAACAAATCTGAAAACAAACCCCAACTCAACATCACCAGAGTTAAAGATCGGTACTATCAACGTAAGAAGCCCGAATGGCAAAGAAATGGAGCTAGCTGAGGAATTAGATAATAGGGGTGACTGAAAAAAAAAAGACCAAAACTGGTGAGATCTTTCTGAGCAATAAATACAAAATGTTATATTTAGGCAATGACAATCAAGGAAAAGGAGTAGCCATTATATTCAACACAAAATACGAGGCTAATCTTCTTGAATGGCAGTCAGTTTCAAGTAGAGTAATGTGGGAAAATATGAGAATGGGGAACTGGACAATGCGACTTATTTGTGCCTATGGTCCCACAGAAGGTTCTACTAAGGTAGAAGTGGAGGAATTTTTTGACGCTTTAGAAAAAGCAACTGACACAATGAAAAAGGAAAAGTTGGTCCTTGTTGGGGATTTAAATAGCAGAGTAGGAAATGATTGTGAGACATATAAAAATATTTTGGGAAAATTTGAAGAAAAGAGCAAAGCTAATAATAATGGCAAATATCTGTTGGATTTCTGCTCAGGACATGGACTGGTTATTACTAACACCATGTTATAACATAAAAATGTGCACAAATTCACATGGAGAGAAGAGGCTAGGAATAAGAAAAGTCTCATTGACTATGTTATTGTTGATAGTGATGTTTTCTCCCTGGTGCAGGACACCAGAGTGTACAGAGGATTTGAAATTGGAAGCGATCACTATTTAGTCTTGAGCAGGATAAAATTGAATTTCATATTGAAAAGATCAATATGTAAGAAAGTTTTAAAGCGAATAAAAGCTGAGCAGCTCTCAGATGTCAACTGTAGACTAAAACACAGAAAGATTATTGAAAAGAAAATGAAAGAGTTTGAGAACAGGAATCAAACCTTGGAGATTCAGTGGCAAACTCTGAAGAAAACATTGATTGATTCTGCCAGAGAGGCGTGTGGTGAGGTTGTATGCAAGAATAAAAAAAATCAGAACTCCCTGGTGGACACAGGAAGTTAAAGAGGCAGCGAAGGAAAAGAAGAAAGCATATCAAAAGTTCCTGGCAAATAAGTCAGCTTTTACTCTTACAGAATACAGAGACAAATGTAAGAAAGCTAAACAGTGTGTAAAACTAGCTAAACAAAAGTCATGGGAGGACTTTGGCAAGAATATAGAAAATAAATATCAAGAAGGTGGCAAAATATTCTGGAGGTTGTTGTAGAAGCTTAGGAATGGAGGAAAGAGTGCTGTAAAAGGAGTTAGAGATGATGAAGGTGACATGAAAACAGGAGAAAAAGATATCCTTGAAGTATGGAGTAATTACTTTGAAAAACTGCTAAATGAAACAAACAGTGATGACAGCACAGTGATAAAAAAACACTGACCAGGCATGCAGTCAGGAATACATATCCATACTTGAAGTAGAAAAAGCCATCAAAGGCTTGAAATGTGGAAAGGCAGCAGGAGTAGATGATATTCGACCAGAAATGCTGAAGTATGGTGGTATAAAAGTCTTACAGTGGCTGCACTGCATAGTTCAGAAAGCCTGGACTGAGGGACGAATTCCCGATGATTAGAGTAGAGCTCTCATAGTACCCATATATAAAAAGGGAAATAAAACTGAATGTGAGAATTACAGAGGTATTTCCCTAATGAGTGTTCCTGGCAAGATCTATGCAAGTATACTTGAGAAACGGTTGAGAAGAATTGTGGAAGAAAAGCTTGTTGAAGAACAAGCTGGATTCAGGCCAAATAGAGGCTGTTAGGATCAGATCTTCACTTTACGACAAATAGTTGAGAAAGCATGGGAATATAACAAAGATCTGTATTTATGTTTTGTCTATTTGGAAAAGGCATATGACAAGGTGCCAAGAGAGAAGCTATTCAATACACTGCAGTTATATGGTGTCAGTGGGGCATTATATCAAGCAATACTTAGTCTTTATTTGAGTTGTAAGTCAGCAGTTAGAATTGAAGGAAGTACAGGAAGATGGTTTAATGTTAAATCTGGTGTGAGACAAGGATGTACATTATCCCCTCTGTTATTCATTATCTATATGGATCACATTATGAAGGAAAGTGGTATTAAACCTGATATCAAAATTATAGATGTTAATGTCAGCTCTTTGCTTTATGCGGATTATGTTATACTTCTAAATAAATCCGCTACAAGTCTGCAAGATTCTCTGACTAAATTGAATAGCTGTTGTAATGGATATGGTATGAAAGTCAGCAATAAAAAGACAAAGACAATGAAAATAGGCAGAATCATTGAAAATGTCAACTGTGTTGTGAATGGAGAACCTGTGGAACAAGTAAAACATTTCGGTTACTTAGGTACGATTTTTACTGAAGATGGTAAATTAAATATAGAAATAGACAACAGAATCAGCAAAGCTGGTATGGTGGGAAGTCAGTTGAATAAATTCATATGGAATAAGAGAGAAATTAGTCGGAACACTAAATTAGCTGTATTCAAACCAGTGTTCAAACCAGTTTTAACTTATGGATCTGAGAGCTGGTTCAAAATGAAAACACTTGACCAAAGACTAGAGACCGCAGATATGAGAGTCCTCAGAAAGATTAGAGGCATGAACAGATTGCATCAATGGCAATATCATATTAAAAATGAGGATATTAGGAAAGAAATTGACATTGTCAGCATCCAGCAATGCGTTAGCAGAGATAATCTCAGGTGGTATGGTCACTTAAATAGAATGGGAGAGGAAAGATCAGCAAAACAAGTGTTCTCTGCCAGGTTGGCAGGAAAATGACCCAGAGGAAGACCAAGATATAGGTGGATTGATACGGTACAAAGTGCCTTAGACGATAGAAATATAAGATCTGATAATGTTGGAGTCTTGACAAGTAACAGACTGATTTGGAGGAAAATTGTAGATAAGAAGTTAATGATGTAAATTTTTCATGTAGTACTGTCATATCATGTACACCCCCTTGAGGGTACATGGCAGGAATTTGATGATGATGAATTATTGGAAATAATATTTAAAAAGAAAAAAAAAAGTTGCATAAGAGGCAAAACCAAATAACTCAGAAGAGACTTCCTCGCCTTTTAGGAATGCAGAGAACTGGTGCTTCTGATCTAATGTTTGATCCTCACTTTCACGTAGTGCACCCTCTCGGTAGGTATTCACTGTACTGAATGAATGAGAATGGGCTGGCAATTTGGCACTTAGTTAATGAAATTATACTCTATTGGCTTAAACAACAAATACATATGATGGTACAATATAAGATTACATGCTGGCTGAGACATTTCCCAATTAAACATGGTCCTTTCATCACAGAACCAAAGCAAACAGTGAAAATTCAGTTACTGGAACGAACTCCAACTCAACATCTAGAAGAAGAAGAAGAATAAACCCAATGTCAGAAAGGCTGAAGATAAGAATCATCAGTATAAGAAGTATTAATGAGAAGAAAATCAAACTTCAAACTCAAAAATCAAATAAGTATCGGATGCTATATTTGGACAGTAATGAATGATGAAAGGAAGGAGTAGTGATATCATTCAGCACCAAACATGAAGATAAAACATGAAGTATAAGAAGTATTAATGAGAAAAAAATCAAACTTCAAACTCAAAAATCAAATAAGTATCGGATGCTATATTTGGACAGTAATGAACGATGAAAGGAAGGAGTAGTGATATCATTCAGCACCAAACATGAAGATAAAACTTCTTGATTTGAAAGCAGTATCAAGTAGTTATATGAGCACACTTCAAAATGGGGAAGTAAAAAAAGAAACTTATTTGTGCTTATGGTCCCACAGAATGTTCTCCTAAGGAAGAACTGGAGGAGTTTTTCAAGTCATTAGAGCAGGCAGCTGACATAAAGAAAATGAGAAAAGTGGTCCTTGTTGGAGATATAAACAGCAGAGTAAGAATTTAATCCCACCAGGCATATAGGAATGTTTGGAGAAAAAGGCAAAGCTAATAATAATAAGTATATGCTGGATTTCTGCTTATGATGTACGAGGGTAGTCTGAAAAAGTTCTCGGCCTCGACCATAGATGGCAACACTATCGGCAAGATTTTTTTTTCCTAAGTTGGTATATCTGTCATAAGCATCCATATGAAATTACAAGTCATTCTGTCAGGTAGTTTGCTTTATACAGCTTTCTGAAGCAAAAGTATTTATATCCCTTGAAATGGATAAAATTGAGTATCGTGCGGTTATAAAATTCATTGTAAAAGAAGTTCATAAAAGTTTATGGGCACTCTTCTTCATTTTCGACAATTAAAAAATGGCTGCTCAGTTTAAATGTGGTTGTACTAGTCTTGAAGATGATCCACATGAAGGACATCCAAAAAGTGTAACAACACCAGAAATCATTGATCAAGTGCACGATATTGTATTGGATGATCAGCGAGTCAAAGTGTGTGAAATTGCCGAGATTATAGGCATTTCAAAAGAATGTGTAGGATATATTTTGCATGAATTGCAAATGAAAAAGCTTTGCGTGAGATGGGTGCTGTGCTTGCTTACAGCAGATCAAAAACACACTCACATGTGTGTTTAGATGCTTAGAGCATTTTAACAAGCTTAGAGCATTTTAACAAGAATAAAACTGATTTTTTGCGTCGATTTATTACTATGGATGAGAGTTGGATTTACCATTACACACCAGAATCTAAATTCAGTGGACAGAAGCCAGTTGTTCAGCACCAAAGAAGACAGTCGTTCCATCAGCAAGAAAGGTCATGGCATTGTTGTTTTGGGATGCTAAAGGCATTTTGTTTATTAATTATCTTGAAAAGGGTAAAACAATAACCATGGAATATTATTCCGATCTTTTAACCAGACTAGACGAAAAAATTAGTGAAAAAAAGACCCAGTTTGCAGAAGGGGAAAAAAATCATCTTTCATCAGAACAATGTACCTACCACACAAAGGTGTTTTAGCAATTTGAAAATTAAGGAATCTGCACTATGAATTGTTGGAACATCCACCCTATTCCCCAGATTTGGCTCCCTCTGACTTCTATCTCTTCTCAAAACTAAAACTCTTCCTCGCTGGTCGGTGTTTTTCTTCGAATCAAGAGGTGATTACAACTGTAGAGGGGTATTTTGCAGATCTTACCAAGAACCACTACATGGATGGCATAATGGTGCTGGAGCATAGCTGGAATAAATGTATTAGTCTTGAGGGAGATTATGTTGAAAAATAAAAATAATTTTGAAATTATAAATTTGTTTTTTCTTTGTTAGACCAAGAACTTTTCAGACCACCCTCATATATATCAGGGTGCCAAGAGGAAGCTAGCCACTACAACACCTGTTCCGAAATCCTCTTATGCAGAATAGGTGGCACTTAAGGAAATGCCATATGTCTATCCCACCTTCAGATAATTTTTGGTGTGCCTGAACTTTATGATCATGGAGCACCTAACCTTTTAAGGTCTTACTCCTGAAACAACTCCCAAAATGATTCCACTCTATGAAAACCCACTTATCAAGAAAATTATGGCAAAGTTATCACTGAAAGAAAAGACCACCAGACTCCATCACAGAAAAAAAAATGGATACTTTTGTTTCCACTAAATGTTAACACAACAACTGATCCTGACATATCAGATGTTACATATTTTTCAAGAGGAAAAGGAGATGGAGACATTGGACATCCATACTTCTCAAAATCAGTTGACAAACATAAGCCAGACAATGCCTTAATCTGTTGGAAATTGGACAAGTCTGTTAAATTGAAAGAATAGTGAAATTCTTACAGTGGAACTGTTGTGCATTCTGTAGAAATATGGATACCAAGGTTTCTCTGCAGAAACACACACCTAGCTTTTTCTGTCTGCAGACATATTTAAACCCCAATGAGGACTCCCACCTAAAAGCATTTCACTTATTCATAAGGACAGAGTTAGAAATGGATCTATTCTTGGAGGAATCACTATTCTAGTGGGCAGCCATTGTTGTTTTTGTTAAATTGTGAATGAAACTATGTTGTGTAATTTTTTTTTTTTTTTATTCACATTTAACATTGCATATTATGTATTAATCATAATTTGTATAAAGATTATTTATTGTTCTTTAATTAAGAATTACTATTTAATTATTTATTCTATTCTTAACCTACTGTTAATATATTAAATAATAATATGTGTAAAATTTATGGTAACTAAATATATATGATGTAACGTAAAGTGTTATTTATAATTATTTTCATATGTAATGAAAATGTTGACTAAGTAGTTCAAATATTCTGTTTATTCTTATTTGTGAAATTATTTAACGTTATGTAATCGTTCATGTAGTAGTGGAGCGTTGTATTACATTAGCGAAATGTTTGCGTTTAGTTTGTTGTCATGGAGACGCATGAGTAAACAACCACGGGGTCGAAGAGAACGTGGCATTCGAACGGGGGGGGGGTGAAAAGAGTAAAAAGGAGATAATGGAAGTTTTATTAGTAAGAGAGAGGGGAGAGTGAGCTTTGCGGAACCAGTAGGAAGGTAGCATACAAGCAAGGAAGTAAAAGAAGATTATAAATTCTTTAGGGCAGATATTCATGAGAATAGTGTTAGAAGGCCAAAGCGTAGTGAATCATAAAGTTTGTTAGAAGTGAAATCAGCTGTCGTTGTGAAGAAAAGTTAATGCAGTAATCAGATAAACAAAATTGCTGTTTTTTTAGAATAGTGAAGCGCAGTTAACAAAAGTTCAGTTAAAGCGTAGAAGAATTTTATTATGTGTGTTCCGCTAATGTAAATAAGTTAATTCATAAGTGTACTCGCAATAACTTGATGTATTGAAGATTTTATCTGGTAAGAGTAGTTGTATATGTTTGTCTATTCTAGCATTAACTGTAATAGATCTCCGATGCTCAAAGTCCGGAATAAGCTTGCTTGGAATATTGTCTACCTAGATTAGTGCCTGCTGTGAACTTAAGCATTGAACTGACAGATTTGTAGAGACTGACTGATTGTGAAGTTTGTTATTTTAATCTGAGTTAAGAAAATATGTGTTTTTGAAGTTGCAAATTGTTTTTGAGAATTTAGAACATCGAACTGGAATGAGAGACTTAGCGAGTTGTATTGAGTTTATTGTATTGTTTCATTTAAAAGTAGAATTATTGTACTTGTTATATATCATATATTAAATGTTTTATTTTGTTAATCTAAATATTGTGTTTGCCTGAATTCCTTATTATTGCACCGTTCATAAAAAATTCGAATCTAGCGGGTGCCCCAAATAGAATAATAGTTAATTCGGCCAGAGTAAATGAGAAGACTGCTAGCTAATTAAAGATTGATCTTACTATTTATATAGACTAATCTAAGATAGGGTGGCGCAGTATAAATATAAATTTCCCTATTTTTGGATCGGTGATCAATTTGCGATTAAGTGTTATATTGATAAGAGTGACTTGAACCAAGATGGCGGATTTAGAACATAATATGAAAATAGAACGTCGCAACAAATGGCGCAGTCGACAGGATGTGATTTAAACGTTAGAAATTAAATTTAACAACTGTAAGTTAAGAAATTGAATTTAGTTTTAGTGATAACAATCATAGAAATGCTCCGTGAAAATTTAAAAAAAAAATTGAGATAAATAAATCACAGTGAACTGGTTATAATCTGGAGTCAGGCAAAGATAAAAGTTTATTTTAAAGTAGAAAGATTATATTAATTGAATTAGTAATTTATTAATCACTATGGCTGTTACATCAAGCTCTGAAATGAATGATAGTGAATTTTTTCGTACGGTAAACCCGCAACAGGTTTTTCCCCAATTTTCAGGTGAAGAATCAGATGATGTTCTATTTTTCTTTACCTATGTTGAAAAACTTAGAGAGATAGCTAGTTGGACTGATTTTCAATTGCTAGTTTTGATTAGAAGTAAATTAATAGGTAAAGCAAAAACATTTTTATATTCTTCTCCAATACTTCGGGAAACGTTTGAGTATTCTAAATTTAAGGAAACCTTATTGTCCCAATTTTGTAAACTTAGAAGTGTAGGTCCTAATTTATGGAAATTACAGAAAATTATTCAAAAGGATAAAGAGACTGTTACTGAATTTCACAATCGTTTATTAACATTGGCCAACAGTTTGAATGTTACTTGTGAAGATAAACCTCACTTGGATTGGGCAGTATTCCAACAATTTAGACAAGGTCTTAGGCAAGAATTGCGAGAAACAGCCTATAAGAAGAAAATTTCCACCTTAGAAGAGTGTGTCAAAACTGTCAAGGAAAGAGAACAAATATTAGGAGACCTTTATCCCTCAACCAATGTAAATCTTGTGAATGTTGTGAATAAGACTGACACTTCCTTCAACCAATCAGAAATAGAAAAGAGAAGTAAAGTTGAAAAAGGAAAGGCAAAGAATATTGGAGAAAATTTAAGTAGTGTGAACTGCATGACTGAAAATAAAGAGCAATTGGACAAGAAACTGATGACAGAAGTAAAAACTTTAATTCACCAGGAGGTGAATAAATTGAATCAGCCAATATTAAGTAGTCTTAATGAAGTTATAAAGCAATTGTCAATTATTACCTTGAAATCTCAAGAAAATCAAAACCCAACTGCAAATAAAATTAATGAGATGATCAAACATGAAGTTGAAAAACAAAGTCAACCTATTTTAAGTAGTCTAGATAAAGTAATCCGAGAATTAGATGATGTTAGACAACAAATGTCTGCTATTCCTCAATCCAAGACAGACATAAAACAAAGAAATCCTGTTAAATGTTATAATTGCAACAAAGTTGGACATTATGCTAGGAACTGTTTCCATAACAAGGAAAACTACTATAACAACAGATGGAACTCAAAATTTGGATATGTGACCCACAGGAGAAATAACAGAATTCAGAAATATCAAGCATCTAATGAGAGAATGATGAGAATTAGAGGTGATATCCTGGGCTCTAAATGTAACATCTTATTAGATACAGGATGCAATGCCTCTACCATCAGAATGGATTATTTCCTAACCTTAAAGAACAAACTGTGGAAGAGCACTGCCAAGCTGAGACAACCTGTAAGGATTACTTCTTTCTCAGGCTCAAACTCTGTGGCATATGAGAAACTTCGAGCAAGGATATACCTACCAGAATTTGGACTGTATGTGTGGCAAGACTTACTTGTTGTCCCCACTACTTCCAATCTAAGTTCTCACATTATCTTGGGAACAAACTTCTTAACAAGATATCAGTTTTCTTGTGACTTTTCTAAGAAGGAAATATCCCTGATGAACAAGAGGAGATATACCAGAAGAAATGAAATTCTTGATTGTGATAAGACTAAGTATCAAACAAAACAGTTTAGATTGCCACCTGAATCAGGACCATCTACTAAAGAAAAGTCGGCTGTGAATCAATCATCTAAAAGAGATAGTGATGATAACTCACATGTGCACGTTCAGTCTGACACACCACTTGTCATGGATGAACAACAAGTGGTAGTGACAAAGCCTAAAGCGGAAATTACCACTAATAGTGAGATAATAGTTGAAGTCAATTTTGGTAAAATAACCAATCTATATAATGGAACAAATCACCAAGTAGTGAAACAGCTAAAACTTAATTCTGGTAATAGAAAACGTCAATTTAATTCAGAAGAGAAAATCCCATACTACAGACATAGAAGACACGCAGAAATTGATAATGATAGTGATAAGAAATTTAATGAGAATGTAAAAGAGAATAAATACATTAAACATAATAAGGAATCAAGTTTCAGTCAAACTAAGTACTACTTGAGGAATCGGAAAGGAAATGTGTAATCCAGTCCTTCCGTGAAGGAGCCTAATATAAAAAAAAAAAATTTTTTTTCTTATAACAAAAATTTTTTTTTAAAGGAAGGGTGAGCCTATGTTAAATTGTGAATGAAACTATGTTGTGTAATTTATTTTTTTTATTCACATTTAACATTGCATATTATGTATTAATCATAATTTGTATAAAGATTATTTATTGTTCTTTAATTAAGAATTACTATTTAATTATTTATTCTATTCTTAACCTACTGTTAATATATTAAATAATAATATGTGTAAAATTTATGGTAACTAAATATATATGATGTAACGTAAAGTGTTATTTATAATTAATTTCATATGTAATGAAAATGTTGACTAAGTAGTTCAAATATTCTGTTTATTCTTATTTGTGAAATTATTTAACGTTATGTAATCGTTCATGTAGTAGTGGAGCGTTGTATTACATTAGCGAAATGTTTGCGTTTAGTTTGTTGTCATGGAGACGCATGAGTAAACAACCATGGGGTCGAAGAGAACGTGGCATTCGAACGGGGGGGGGTGAAAAGAGTAAAAAGGAGATAATGGAAGTTTTATTAGTAAGAGAGAGGGGAGAGTGAGCTTTGCGGAACCAGTAGGAAGGTAGCATACAAGCAAGGAAGTAAAAGAAGATTATAAATTCTTTAGGGCAGATATTCATGAGAATAGTGTTAGAAGGCCAAAGCGTAGTGAAATCAGCTGTCGTTGTGAAGAAAAGTTAATGCAGTAATCAGATAAACAAAATTGCTGTTTTTTTAGAATAGTGAAGCGCAGTTAACAAAAGTTCAGTTAAAGCGTAGAAGAATTTTATTATGTGTGTTCCGCTAATGTAAATAAGTTAATTCATAAGTGTACTCGCAATAACTTGATGTATTGAAGATTTTATCTGGTAAGAGTAGTTGTATATGTTTGTCTATTCTAGCATTAACTGTAATAGATCTCCGATGCTCAAAGTCCGGAATAAGCTTGCTTGGAATATTGTCTACCTAGATTAGTGCCTGCTGTGAACTTAAGCATTGAACTGACAGATTTGTAGAGACTGACTGATTGTGAAGTTTGTTATTTTAATCTGAGTTAAGAAAATATGTGTTTTTGAAGTTGCAAATTGTTTTTGAGAATTTAGAACATCGAACTGGAATGAGAGACTTAGCGAGTTGTATTGAGTTTATTGTATTGTTTCATTTAAAAGTAGAATTATTGTACTTGTTATATATCATATATTAAATGTTTTATTTTGTTAATCTAAATATTGTGTTTGCCTGAATTCCTTATTATTGCACCGTTCATAAAAAATTCGAATCTAGCGGGTGCCCCAAATAGAATAATAGTTAATTCGGCCAGAGTAAATGAGAAGACTGCTAGCTAATTAAAGATTGATCTTACTATTTATATAGACTAATCTAAGATAGGGTGGCGCAGTATAAATATAAATTTCCCTATTTTTGGATCGGTGATCAATTTGCGATTAAGTGTTATATTGATAAGAGTGACTTGAACCAAGATGGCGGATTTAGAACATAATATGAAAATAGAACGTCGCAACATTTTCAGCATGTTAAGCTTAGCATAGCTCTAGAAGTGGTAGCTATCCATCTCTTGTGGGATTTCTTATTACAA
The DNA here is from genome assembly GCF_054136105.1 of Typopeltis vanoorti. NCBI lineage: Eukaryota > Metazoa > Arthropoda > Arachnida > Uropygi > Thelyphonidae > Typopeltis > Typopeltis vanoorti. Next base: position 136,490,530 of record NC_143549.1, read on the forward strand.
TATGTTTCATTTATTTACCACTGGATCCTGAGTTAACACAAATGAACCTTAACAATCTCATATTGCAACTGCCTCAGCCCATAGGTATTATGGGCAATTTTAATGGACATAGAACTCTGTGGGATAGTGCTAACATGAATGGGCGAGGCCAGATTGTTGAACATATTCTCACAATAACAGTTTCTCTCTTCTTAATAATGGACACAATAGATTCTTTAATATGCCTACCCATTCATATTCTGCAATAGATCTTTACAATCTGTTCGTCTGCCATTCTTCCACTGCTGATATGAGATTTTGGAGGAAATATTTATTGAAGTGATCATTTCCCTTTGTTTTGCATTACATCCTATCAGGAACCATGATCTCCTAAAATGACCCCATGAGGAAAATTGGCCAGGCTGAATGGAATACATTTTCCCATTTTACAAAATTTAATCCTGAGCTAGTCAGCTGAACATTCAGTAGGGTATTGATGTATAACAGATTGTATTGTTGAAACACAGTAACTGCAATTAGAAAAACATTTCTCAGTTTCAATTCTATACAAAGCCATAGTGAAACTCAGAGTGCCAAGCAACCAAAGAAGATCGAAACAAAGAATGGGGTATATTCATAGATGCCATACTGCATCTAGGACTATAAAGGTCTTACTTCTGTAACCTTTAGATTGGCACAATAAGATCTTTACAGTCCTTCCGGTAAGCCACAAACCAACCAGTCCTGTTGTTGCTGCTTTTTTCTTATACACGAGATTTTTTAGTCAACCTATGTAGTAAGTTAGTACTATGAATTGTAAAATACCCATACATGATATCATTCTGTATGGTGTCCGCACGGTTAGCCTAGTGCCTATGCGCTTCGCAACCATATGCCTGGGGAAGGATTGTCCTGGGTTCGATTCCCATCGCTGATGTGATAAGCTTAGGGATCTTCCTCAGCCATAGCCAAGTTAGTCAGTCTTGGGCGTTAGCAGTGTTTATTCACCCTGGTTTATCTGGGGTTTTTAATCCCGCAAGCAGGCAAACTGACCCTGTAAACACACATATCTACAGCCATAAATACTTAACCCCCCCCCCCCCCCATTGGCGCGAGTTGAGGGGGCTAAACTCGCCCCAATAGGGATGGGGAAGAAAAGGGAGGTAACTCCATATGAATAAATAAATTCTGTATCTCTTTGATTTATTTTTTTTTAAATTTTCATTGCTATTTCTATTTTGATTCTTAGGCATTACCATATTTACTTGAATATAACTCGTCTTCACATATATCTCGCATCCCTGATTTTATTTTATGAAAAAAGAAATTAAAAAGTTTCACATATACCTCATCATTGCGAACCATGGGCTCACTGCCATTGGTGTCCGATGCCTCCTTAAATATCTTCCACCTTTCTTTGTCCAGTGCACAGTGTCGTGTTTTTGTACACCCATTCCACACCAGTGTTTTATATTGTCTATCCATTCTCTGTATGGTCTACCTCTTCTGTTTAAACCATCCAAAATACCAAGTGGGGTGCTTAAGGGTCAAAGCTGTATAACTGAGAGGAGACCTTCACATAGCCTTTAAAGGAATGCGGAGAACCGACCAGGGCTTCTGACCTAATGTCCAATCCTCACCTTCTCGTGGTGCACCTTGTTAGGTATCTACTTGGATACTGAACGGACGAGGATGGCCTGGCAATTTGGGATTTAGCCGACCAAATTGTATTCTTATTGGTTAAACCAAAATATAGAATGATGGTACAACGTGACAAAATTTCATGCCGGCTGGGGCGTCGCCCGGTTAAACAAGGCCTCCGTTGTTTTCGCCAGGGAACCAGGGCGAACAGCGAAAAGTCAGCTACTGGAACAAATCTGAAAATAAACCCCAACTCAACATCACCAGAGTTAAAGATTGGTACTATCAATGTAAGAAGCCTGAATGGCAAAGAAATGGAGCTAGCTGAGGAATTAGATAAGTACCAGATCGACATAATAGGGGTGACTGAAACAAAAATGACCAAAACTGGTGAGATCTTTCTGAGCAATAAATACAAAATGTTATATTCAGGCAATGACAATCAAGGAAAAGGAGTAGCCATAGTATTCAACACAAAATACGAGGCTAATCTTCTTGAATGGCAGTCAGTCTCAAGTAGAGTAATGTGGGCAAATATGAGAATGGGGAACTGGACAATGAGACTTATTTGTGCCTATGCTCCCACAGAAGGTTCTACTAAGGTAGAAGTGGAGGAATTTTTTGAGGTTTTAGAAAAAGCAACTGACACAATGAAAAATGAAAAGTTGGTCCTTGTTGGGGATCTAAATAGCAGAGTAGGAAATGATTGTGAGACATACAAAAAATATTTTGGGAAAATTTGGAGAAAAGAGCAAAGCTAATAATAATGGCAAATATCTGTTGGATTTCTGCTCAGGACATGGACTGGTTATTGCTAACACCATGTTCCAACATAAAATTGTGCACAAATTCACATGGAGAGCAGAGGCTAGGAATAAGAAAAGTCTCATTGACTATGTTATTGTTGATAGTGATGTTTTCTCCCTGATGCAGGACACCAGAGTGTACAGAGGATTTGAAATTGGAAGTGATCACTATTTAGTCTTGAGCAGGATAAAATTGAATTTCATATTGAAAAGAATAACATGTAAGAAAGTTTTAAAGCGAATAAAAGTTGAGCAGCTCTCAGATGTGAGCTGTAGACTAAAATACACAAAGATTATTGAAGGAAAAATGAAAGAGTTTGAGAACAGGAATCAAACCTTGGAGATTCAGTGGCAAACTCTGAAGAAAACATTGATTGATTCTGCCAGAGAGGCATGTGGTGAGGTTGTTTGTAAGGATAAAAAAATCAGAACTGTGGACACAGGAGGTTAAAGAGGCAGTGAAGGAAAAGAAGAAAGCATTCCAAAAGTTCCTGTCAAATAAGTCAGCTTGTGCTCTTAGAGAATATAGAGACAAATGCAAGAATGCTAAACACTGTGTAAAACTAGCTAAACAGAAGTCATGGGAGGACTTTGGCAAGAATATAGAAAATAAATATCAAGAAGGTGGCAAAATATTCTGGAGGTTGTTGAAGAAGCTTAAGAATGGAGGAAAGAGTGCTATAAAAGGAATTAGAGATGATAAAGGTGATATGAAAACGGGAGAAAAAGATATCCTTGAAGTATGGAGTAATTACTTTGAAAAACTGCTAAATGAAACAAGCAGTGATGACAGCACAGTGGTAAAAAACACTGACCAGGCATGCAGTCAGGAATATATATCCATACTTGAAGTAGAAAAAGCAATCAAAGGCTTGAAATGTGGAAAGGCAGCAGGAGTAGATGATATTCGACCAGAAATGCTGAAGTATGGTGGTATAAGAGTCTTACAGTGGCTGCACTGCATAGTTCAGAAAGCCTGGGCAGAGGGACGAATTCCCGATGATTGGAGTAAAGCTCTCATGGTACCCATATATAAAAAGGGAAATAAAACTGCATGTGAGAATTACAGAGGTATTTCCCTACTGAGTGTTCCTGGCAAGATCTATGCAGGTATACTTGAGAAACGGTTGAGAAAAATTGTGGAAGAAAAGCTTGGTGAAGAACAAGCTGGATTGAGGCCAAATAGAGGCTGTCAGGATCAGATCTTCACTTTACGACAAATAGTCGAGAAAGCATGGGAATATAACAAAGATCTGTATTTAAGTTTTGTCGATCTGGAAAAGGCAGATGACAAGGTCCCAAGAGAGAAGCTACTCAATACGCTGCAGTTATATGGTGTCAATGGGACATTATATCAAGCAATACTTAGTCTTTATTTGAGTTGTAAGTCAGCAGTTAGAATTGAAGGAAGTACAGGAAGATGGTTTAATGTTAAATCTGGTGTGAGACAAGGATGTACATTATCCCGTCTGTTATTCATTATCTATATGGATCACATTATGAAGGAAAGTGGTATTAAACATGATATCAAAATTGGAGATGTTAATGTCAGCTCGTTGCTTTATGCAGACGATGTTATACTTCTAAATAAATCCGCTACAAGTCTGCAAGATTCTCTGACTAAATTGAATAGCTCTTGTAATAGATATGGTATGAAGGTCAGCAATAAAAACACAAAGACAATGAAAATAGGCAGAATCATTGAAAATGTCAACTGTGTTGTGAATGGAGAACCTGTGGAACAAGTAAAACATTTCAGCTATTCAGGCACGATTTTTACTGAAGATGGTAAATTAAATATAGAAATAGACAACAGAATCAGCAAAGCTGGTATGGTGGGAAGTCAATTGAATAAATTCATATGGAATAAGAGATAAATTAGTCAGAACACTAAATTAGCTGTATACAAGACAGTGTTCAAACCAGTTTTAACTTATGGATCTGAGTGCTGGGTCAAAAGTAAAACACTTGACCAAAGACTAGAGACTTCAGATATGAGAGTCCTGAGAAAGATTATAGGCGTGAACAGATGGCATCAATGGCAGTATCAAATTTAAAACGAGGATATTAGGAAAGAACTTGACATTGTCAGCATCCAGGAATGCATTAGCAGTGCTAATCTCAGGTGGTATTGTCACTTAAACAGAATGGGTGAGGAAAGATTAGCAAAACAAGTGTTCTCTGCCAGGTTGGCAGGAAAACGACCGAGAGGAAGACCAAAATATAGGTGGATTGATACGGTACAAAGTGCTTTAGACGATAGAAATATAAGATCTGATAATATTTGAGTGTTGACAAGTAACAGACTGATTTGGAGGAAAATTATAGATAGGAAATTAATAATGATGTAATTTTTTTCATGTAGTACTATCATATCCTCTACACCCCTTGAGGGTACATGCAGGAATTTGATGATGATGGTGAAAATACCAAGCATAAATATCTTTATTTTCCAGTCCTTACTCATTCTACAGATGTGTCCAAATAATTGCAGCTTCCGTTTTATAATCTTGTGCATTAGATTCTGTTTTGGTTGTATCTTCTGATAGAACTCTGCATTGGTGATTTTCTGTACCCATCCTATTCTTAGAATCTTCCTGTAACAAGTTCTTTCAAATGTCAAAATTCTTTTTCTTGATTCTTTATTTATTACCCACGTTTCAGATCCGTACAGTACACTGCTGAAGATGCGTGTTTCCAGTACTCTTAGTTTTGTTTGCAGACTGATCACTTTACTTTTCCAGATGCTATACATGTTCTTCAGATTTGTTCTTCCCTTTGCAATCCTGATCTTTATTTCTTTTTTACAGTCCAAGTCATATGTCAGTTTACTTCCCAAATATGTGAATTATTCTACGTTTTCTATATCAGTTCCATCCACTTGTATCTTTTGTTTCATGTTCTTCTCAGCAAATACCATTGTCTTTGTTTTTCCCAAGTTCATAACAAGTCCAAATCTCTTCCCTTCCTCATTTAACAGCTTCAATGTTTTTTTGTAGTTCTCTTTCGTCTTCTTCAATAATAACAATGTCATCTGCAAATCTCAGATTGTTAATTCTCATTCTGTGTACAGATATTCCTTTTGCATCTTCCTTCAGTTTGTCCATTGCTCTTTCTAAATGTGCAATGAAAATGCTTGGTGATATTGGGTCCCCCCCCCCGTCTAGTGCCTCTGCTTGTTCTAAACCAATTCCCCAAATCATCACCTATTCTAACTGCTGCAACTGCATTCTGATAAACATCTTTTAATATAGCTATTAGTTTTTTATTAATTCCGTAGGATTCCAGAACTGCTAATGTCACTTTCTGGTCAATACTGTCAAACGCTTTCTGAAAATCAACAAAGCAAATATATATGTTTTTGTTTTTTCTATATATACCTCACACACAAAAAAAAAAGTTTAAAACTTTTAAGAAATAGATAATGATATTGTTATGGCAGCTTCAAATATTTTGGAATTCTGTTGGAGGGAAACAGCATTTCAACTCGACAATTGTTGGCTTGCCTTTGTCATCGAGTTGCCTGATCTTTTGTTAATACCTCACCAATCATGTGCATAGAGATGGAAGCAACCATAGAGGAAATGTGGGAGTGAGAGCATTGACTTCTACTCGATCTTTGATTGCACAGGGGTGGAACAATGAATTCCTTTAGGTTTAGGTTCTACATGGAGTGGATGGCAGTCGGCGACTACATCCTGACTCCATCAGGTCTGTTGTGTGACTTGATTTTGAGAGCTTAGAGCATGCTTTTGCCAGATATAATTGCCAAGAGTTGGGAGGAATCGTTCAGACTTGCACTTGTTGTGTTTAATAATACGTCATCTACATAAAGATAAAGCAAAGAAAGCTAAGTTTGACATCTCCAATTCTTATATCAGGCTTAATGTTATTTATTTATTTTTTTTCCCATAATGTGATCCATATAGATCAGCGTTTCTCAACCTTTCTAAGCCCAAGGACCAGTAAAATGCCTAAAACAATTCTATGGACCACTAAGTTACAGAAGCGTAGCGGGGGGGTCGCCCTGGGCAGCACTTTTTTAGCGTTTAAGAAATCTTGCCATAGTGTATGGCAATAAAACTATATTGTTGTTCACTTCACCTCTCTTTTATTATTTGTCATTTTTCCGCTACAAATTTAGCGGCAGAATGACGAATAATAAAAGAGGGGTGTAGTGAACAATGCTATAGTTTTTTTTGCTTCTACCTTTGAACATTCTGACACTGTTGGTTTTTTTTAAGTCTCCATTTGATTTCAATAATTTTTACTTATTCAATTTTAATTTGTTTTGTTTGGATAATTAAAAATATATATTTATTTAATTAATTTAAGTCTGCCTGCGGACCATCTGTCCTATCGTCGCAGACCACAGGTTGAGAAACACTGATATAGATGATGAATAAGAGTGGAGATAATGTGCATCCTTTATCATATAGTCTGAATATGAAAATTTATCATATTCAGACTTAATCAAGAAAAACAAATTTATTCAGAATGCGCTCTAGTCATTAGCCAAGTTTTAGTTTCTTAATTAATGATATCTTTTAATGATATTCACACTGTAATGGTAAATAAAGGAAGCTTGTGTTAAGTGAGAGTTATAAGATTATGTTTTCAGATATCTATTAAGAAACATTTTATGGGCATGAACATTTTTGAGTGGCGTCTAGAACTATTTTATTCTGTATTGAATGATGTGAAATAGAAATTTTTATTTTCACTAGTTTCATGAAATACTTTCACTTCATCAGGAAATAACGTGAATAAACTAAAAAACTAGAAAGCAAGTAATAACAGTTGACTAGGAAATAATGTGAACATGTTTAAACACAGAAAGTGTGCATTCACTATTACACTGGCTGCTTGTTCCTGGGTTGCTGTAAACAATCAGTAAAAATGGTAAGTGTAGTATGAGTAGCAGTTAGCAGATGAGGCTAACAGAAATATTAGGTAGTTTTTTTCAATATGTGACTAGTAGAAGGAGGAATGATTATGGGAGAATGATAAACACTTGAATGAGCAGTTCATTAAAGTATTCCATCCTTGTGATTGTATCATAATGCAGAACTTGAGGCCAGTGGGAATGGGGGAAAAACTAATTATGATGAGTGAGCAGGAGGTATATATTAGGAATTGAGTAAGCTGGTGTCAATAAGGCCATGAGATTTTAGAGTTTTAGACTAGCCCAAGTTGCAAAGGAGTGGAATTATGGCAAAATTATTCCACTTCATAAAGGGAGAGGGGGTGATAAGACAAAGCCTTCAAATTATAAACCAATCAGCTTGTCTGGAGTTGTGATCAAGGTGCTGAAGAAACTAGTGAGGACAAAGATTCAGAACTGGGTTGACAGCAGCAGAATTCTCTTTAATAGATAGCATGGATTTGCTAATGGAAGTGTTTTAGCAATCTGCTTGCTTATTATAATAAGGTGATGAATGCATTGGACAAGGAGGAAGAGTTGCATATACAGTAGTATATTTAGCTTTTGCAAAAGCTTTCGATAGATTGCCATATGAAAAACTAGTAGTTAAATTTGAACAGATGGAATTGGAGATTGGCTCTGATAGGTATCAACAAGTTGCATATGGGGGAGTGATATCCCAGAAAGAGGAAAGTCACTAGTGGTGTGTCCCAGGATTTGGTTTTGGGACCATTGTTGTTTAATTTGTATGTAAATAATATTAGAAAGGGGGAAAATTAAATTGTGATATACAGTTTGTAGATGATGCAAAGTTGGGGAGGGCGATGAGAAGTAGAGCAGATATTGTATCTTTGCAAGAGGACCTAAATAGTCTTTGTGAATGGGTGAGGATGTTAGTTTAATGTAGCCAAGTGTAAGGTTTTAAATTTTGGGAAGCAAAGATGGAATGCAGAGTGTAGGATTCATGGGGATATTTTAGAGGAGTGGAGGAAATGAAAGATCTGGAGGGGGGTGATAGTGGATAGGGACTTGAAATTTTGAGGACCTTTTACTAAAATTGTGAAGACAACACAGTGGATTATGAGTATGTTGCAGAAAACACTGACATGTAAAAGTAAGGATGTTATGATTCCATTGTACAAGGCTTTGATCAGGCTACATATAGATTACTGTGCACAGATTTGGTCACCTGGATTTCAAAAGGATGAATTATTGGAGAAGGTTTAGAGACAATTGATTAAGTTGATTTCTGGTCTCTGGAATATAGAATATGAAGACTGATTGAGAGAATTCAAATTACAGAGCCTAGTGGATAGAAGGAAGAGGGGAGATATAATTGAGACATAAGTTGATAAGGGGTAATTACCAGATTAACATGGATGGTATTTTTCATAGAATATCTGGAGATGGGAAGAATGAGAAGCCATCCCTGGAAGCTATATAAGGCAGGTGTGAGCAAGCGGTGAGGAGTAGATTTTTTGCATGGTGAGTGATTGGAATGCATTGCCTGAGAGTGGTGAGTGTAGAGATGGTGAATGCATTTAAGTCAAGGTATGATGAGCTGTGCATGTGACTCCATGGAGTCAATTCTCTCTTGACTCCATGGAGTTCTGTTGTTAAGAATAATAGATTACTGTTTTTACTCAAGAGCATTCAAAGAATCAGCTGAAATGATGAAGCATCCCTCTACAGTGCAACAAAAATCAGGGGATGATTTTACATCAAATCTGGTCTTCATTAACCCCCTCCCCGAATCAGTCATGATGTCTACAGATGTCAAGCTAAATCCCTATACAATTCTGTAACACCTATTGAATAACATGAATAAGGGGAGTGCAATTTGGTCTCACTATTTTATCTACCTCGGTCGGTAGGGAGGTTAATCCTATCACGACACACTCGTATCTATCGGTATTGTAGAGCAACCCACGAATAAGTGTAATAGTGAATGTATGCTTTCCATTGTTTAAACATGTTCAAATGTTTTTCACTGGAGATGTTTTGCTTGCTTTCTAGATTTTTAGTTTATTCATGTTATTTCCTGATGAAGTGAAACAAAGTATTTCACGAAACTAGTTGAAATAAAAATAAAAATAAAGTAGTTTCTACTTGGACATCTTTGTTTATGGTTTAATACTGGATAAAATATTTCTAGAATATCCTCTCTCCACAGAAATCTACACAATTAATTTGAGGGGTTTTCCTTCTCAGCATACACTCAGTATATACCTTTTCATATACTGAAAGGCATACAAATGAATGTTAGAAAAGATCATAACATATAGACATGTTTACACAAGAATATTATATTTTAATTTGCCAAATATTTCAGTCTGAAAATAACAGACTATCTTCAGTGGCTACATAGGAACAGTTTTTAACAAGGTGGAATACCAGCAATTGATCGTTCAAAACTAGAACGAGCAAGGTAAAGTTCTTAGAAAAAGAGGAATGGGTAAACCATCAATGAGATGGATGGATGGTGTGTGTGGAGTGAACGGATCTTCAGAGAGTTGAAGCCTCCAGAAAAGCATACAACAGGACTACATGGTGAAGCCTGGTGTAGCACATCATCACCAGAGCAGATGTGCTACACTGGGCATCCACAGAGTGACTGTATGGCATCCGTGGATGCCCAGTGAACAGATGGATGGATGTATTAAAACTGAACATTTTTACACAGTGTGAGATTTATACAACTGGATACCTGACCTCATTATTCAGAATTTCACTAAAATAAATTTCACAAGTTCTCATATTTTATAGTTTTAAATACCTATTCTTTTTTTCTTTCTTTTTTTTTTTTAACTGTTTTTCTGTAGACTTGTTCAATAATTAAAATTTTATTTGTCTGTTAACAGCATGATTATCCAACAGATTGTCGTCCTGGTGGTACTGATGGGAATTATATTATGTATGCTAGTGCTACATCAGGTGATCGACCCAATAATAACAAATTTTCTCCCTGTAGTATTCATAATATAAGTGCTGTACTACGTGCTGTCTTTAGCAATGAAGGAAAAGATAATTGCTTTGAAAGTAAGTTGAAATTTAGTGAAAATGCAAAATTAAACTTTGTTTTTATGCACTTAGATTAATTCATTGCAGTTTATTGGATTTAAATATTATCAAAACATAGATTCAAAAAATATGAAATTTCATTTTCAGCATACTGAACTCACTAACAAAACAATAATAATAATAGTTAATTATATTAGAGAAATAAAAATGTTAGTACCCAAGATTTAATCTAGTCATAAATTAAAGCTCTCTTTTGCTCTTCACACAGGATGCTTAAATCCATCCAATCCCATCAACTGCATAAAATTACATAAAACTCAAGTTCATATTTTATACTTTTGTAGTACATATCGTTGCTCATTTAAATCTATTTTTAAATAAACCTATAAAAAAAAATACTAGCATATTCAGCCATTTATAATTAAATAATCATTATATCATCATCAAATGTCATATGTATACCATTAAGAGAGTGTACCTTTTGAAATTCTGCATGAAATCTTACATTTATACTAACTTTCCACTGACAATTTTCATGCTAATTGGTCTTTTTTTTTCTTCCTTCTATCATGGATTTTAGGCTAGGTAGTCTATTCCAGTCTCATTACTTTTTCAGTGTTCCATTTGTTCTGGTTCTATTTATTTTTTTAATGTGTGGTTCCCACCAACAAAAGGTTAGTCATCCCTCAACTTACGTTGAGGTTCCATTCTATCTGGCAGGACGTAAGTCGACACATTAAATCAATAGAGTTATAGGGGTTAGGGACTTAACCGTAATGAGTATACTGTAATTTTAAGTTTTAAACCTTATAAAACTGTACTGTGCATTACTGCCACTATAAAACAGGAGAATACATCCAGATATTCTTCGACAATCTCATCTTCATTACCTTCCCTACGAGAAGGACCAGGCTGCAGTTGTGGTGTAACCTATTTTTTTTTGATGAAAATGTCCAATGTGCTTTGCTTATTCCTCTTCTTCTTTTCATCATAAATTTGTTTATAGCAAGCAAACGCATCATGTACTTTCCTTTCCACTAATACATAGCATTAAACATTGAGATCCATGTCTTCAGCGATTTTGAGAACATATCTGCAAGATCCTTCACTTGGGTCTTGCATATGTGAATTGTTTAGCTACTTCTTGTTTCTCTTTTCCCTCTTCCTTTTCCCTTTCTTTCTCTTCTGCAACAGGTTGTTCCTCCAGTTTGACCAATTTTTCATTGGCCAACTCTTCAGGGGAACTTTCTGTGAGTTGAATTATGTCATCGTCATCATTCACTTCGAGATTTAGATTGTTTGCTAGGCTTACTATTTCTTCAATCAATTTACAAAGGTCTTAATTTTTGTTTAACGCTTAAAATCATGCACAAACCTTTTTTTAATGTCTTTTTCCATATGCCACTCATACATTGAGAGATCACTTCATCCCAAGTCACAGCAATATTTTTAATTACATGATAATTATTGAATGCTTTCCAGAATTGCATGAGAGTCTGATCATTTCCTTCAGCAGCAGAAATGGCTTGCGAAAAAGTTCTCTGTAGATAATAAGCTTAAACGCACACACTACAAGAACTCCCTGAAGTAGCGTTTGGAGGTATTATGATCGTTATCTTGGGGTGAAGATCACTGATGTAAGGTGGATAACCAGGAGCATTATCTAGAATTAATTAAATTTCACATTTTCTTTCACAGTAGCTTTCTATTTCACTCGCATAACAGTTGATTAAGACTTCCTCAAACAATTTTTGAGTCATCCACGACCTCTTATTGCTCCTATAATGAATTGGAAGAGTATGCTTCCTAATGTTTTTGAAGGTTTGTGGATTCTCACTGTGCCATATTACAAATGGTTTCAGTTTATATCCAGCCACATTACCCCCCCCCCCTTTTACAGAATCGTAATATGGTCTTTAAGAGCTTTGAAACCAGGCATAGATTTCAGCTTTTTGTGGATGAATGTCTGCTTGGGCATTTTTTTCCAAAACAAGGTCTCATCCACATTAAATATTTGCTGTGGCAAATTATTTTCCTCCATAATAATTTTATCCGATTTCTCCACAAGCTCCTTGGCAGCCTTCTCATTGGCACTTGCAGATTCACCATACATTTTCACATTATGCAGTGCAAAACTGCTTGAATCTCATGAACCAACCAGAAGTATTGAATTCGTAGTTGCAATCGGGCCCTGCTTTCTCCTTCAACATGTTGAAGAGAGTTAGTGCCTTAATGGTTATGGTCATAGTACTAAGGAGTATGTGCTTTGGGTTCAGGTCCTCTATCCACAATGGAAGTAGCTTTTCCATATCACCAATAGATGTTGTCATAAGGATAAAATTGTAGAGTTTCACAGCTCTACAATTTTATCCTTATTTTTCAAAATGATCATCACTGTAGAGACCATCCAGTCGTGCAATCACGTTGATGGGCTTACCAGCTTCATGTTGCTTTATAATTTTCAACTTTACTTCAAGATCAATTGTTTGCCTCTTTTTATGTGATTCTTCACCAGGTTTTTTGATTGGGTGTGTAGGGGCCATGTTGTACAAAATATTTAATGATAAATGCACAACCTATTTCTCAAATACAAAATCAACAGAGGAACTGTTGAAGGCACGTGCCAATTGCTGACTGCCGAGGGAGGTTGCTGCTGAATGTGCTGTTGCCACTCTGCATGATGTATCGTTGCTAAATAGAAACCTTTTTACTTTATGCTCACTTGCTTCTTGTTCAAAAGTATAGTCGAAAATGTTATTCCCTTATGGGATCATTGACGTATCTTTGAGTGGACGCAGGTTGAGAGATGACTGTATTAGTAAACTATTGTACATTTGTACTATGGGTGAGCTAAGGATTTAAAGAAGAAAAAAAATATATCAATTTTATATATTTTTTGCATTTTTATGTAGTCTGGAGACCCTGCGCTAGAGATGAAATATGAAACTTTTACAAGCCACTTCTAATCTCCAGTAAGTAGGGAAGTAGTATCACACTGGGAAATGAAATTCATCTTCCATCTAAAGACAATCACAAATATCCATGCCCATGATGAGATTCGTATTCCCAACTCTTTGATTGGAGAGTGGGCATACTAACCACTCAGCCTACTGGCTTTGGTATAGTTCACTATGGCCCATTTAGAAGCATTCAGTTTAGATGTACCATTAATTGGTTTTTATATTCAGACATTGTAAAATTTCATAATTTATTTTATGTCCCACTGTATATCCAACTTTTTTCTGAGAAATTTCATTTCTGTTGTTGGAATTTGTTCTTCATCTTTTTTATTGTACATATTTTAGTTCCACATTATTAATAAAGTTGATTTGGACATAAGATTATATAGTCTGATCCTTGTATGTTTTTGTCCTAGGGATAGCTTAAATATATTATTTATTATGGCATTTACTTGAACAAAATTTTATATTTTAAAGTTACTTGTAATAGTTTATTGTCCATCATTATTTTATTTGTCCATTAATATCTATAATATATATATTATGTTTATTATCCATTATTATTTTATTTTATTTAATTACTTTTATTCTCATATAATATTGTTCTGAGATTGCATATAATAATTTTACTGATCTTTTTAAATCATGTCTGATGTAGCTAATACAATTTGGTCAGATGCAAATAATAATATGTCTATATTTGTATATCAAATGGGTCATACCGTATCTAAAAATAGAAATCATAGTTACATATCTGCCATACTACTCTTGATATGTTTTTCCATTCTGATCATGATCTTTATATCAGCTACCTTCTCTAATGACTTGGAAAAATTCCTTCACTTCTTCCCTTAGGGGAACCGGTAGGACCATAGGCATAAACGTTTCATTGTTGATTTCTCCATTTTGAAGTTTGCCCAAATAACGCTACTTGAAACTGCCTTCTAATCAGGTAACCTTCATGTTTGGTGTGTTGAATGCTATTGCTACTCCTTCCTTTCCTTGATCATTATTTTCTGAGTAGAAATAACAGCCTGTATTTACTATTTAGCAAGATATCACATGTTGTAGTCTTCTTTGTCTGGGTAACACCAATTTTGTTCATATAGTACTTTTCCAGTTCTGCAAGCTCAATTTTCGTTCCCCCTGATACTCAGTAATAGTTCCTATCTTAAGTTCTTTTGACGTTGTGTTAGTTCCAGTAGCTGACTTTTCACTGTTCAACTTGGTTCCCTGATAAAAAAGTGGGGCTTTGTTTCATCGGGTGATGCCTCATCTAGCATAAAACCTCATTATGTTATACTATCATGTTTATTTTTTGTTTAAGTCAATAGCGATTAAGTTTGATTGCTAAGTCCCAAATTGACAGTCCTTGTTCATTCAGTACCAAATGGATATTTACTAAAAAGGTGCACCATTTGAAGGCGGGTATTGACATCAGAATCTCCAGTCTGTCTCCACATTCCTTAAAGGTTATGTAGAGGTCTCTGCTCTGTATTTTGGCTTTAACCCTTAGTTCCATTCCATTCTGATATTTGTTCTAATTTGACTGCTATTCTGTTTCTTATATGCATTTCTTCAGTAGACTGTGTAAGAGTTAGTTTTGGTATATTTAAATCAGCAAATATTTTTATCAATTTTTTTGTCTATTAATTTTATCAAAGGCTTTTTTTTTATAATTAGTAAAGACCACAATTTGTAATTCTTTTCTGTTTTCAATTATTAATTTTAGAGTAAAAATTGAGCCTCTTTCAATATCAGTCTTTTGGAATGTTCCAGTAGCCTGCCTCTATATTGTTCAGCTTCTCTTTTAATATCTCTGCATTTAGTAAATTAATTACCCTGTAGTTATTGTGTTCATCTTTACTTCCTTTTTAATAAATTGGAATAACCAGTGCTTTGTTCCAGAATTAATTTTTTTTTTTCACCTGTGTTTTTGTGCTGTTTCAGATTTATATCGTCTTCTCCTGGTGTTTTCCTATTTGTCATTTTATTGATTGTTTTGAGTTCTGATGTAATATTTTCTGTTTGGTCATTCTTTGTTCTATGAAATTAGCTTATCTGTCAGGACTCCAGTATTGTTGTAACTTATTTGACTCTTCTAATACACTTCTGTGTGAAACCAGCTAGATCTTGGTCTTCCTTTAAGTGTTTTTCTTATCATTCTGGCATCAAAATGTGCTTCACTAATCTTTAACTTGCCATTCTGTCAAAGTGATCACACCATCAGAGATTAGCTCTGCTGACACATACCTGAATGCTAACAGCATCAAGTTTCTTCCTAATATCCTCATTTTTAATATGGTTCTGTCTTTCATTCCATCTGTTCACTCTTCTACTTTTTCTCAGATCTTGTATATCTGTAGTTTCCAGCCTTTCATCAGTTGTTTAATTCCAACCCAGTTCTTATGTACATAAGTTAAAATTGGTTGAATACTTTGCATATATCTACTTTGTATAATGTGTTGAATAATTTTCTCTTATTCCTTATAAATTTATTCGGATCACTCTCTACTATGCCATCTTCACTTATTCTTGTATCTGTTTCCATATTCAATTAGCCATCTTCACTAAAAATGGTGTCTAAATAGTGAGAAATGGTTAATTTGTTCTATAGGCTACTTACCCATTCAGGATGTTTTCAGTGTTCCTATCTGTTTTCATAGTATTGTCTTTTTATTACTAATTATCATTCCAAATTTACAGCAGTTATACAGTTAAGGAATTTTGCAGACTTGTACTGTATTTATTTAAGAGTATAGCATCATCTGCATGCAGTACAGTGCTTAGTTAAATCTTCAGTTTTGATGTTAGGCTTAATGCCACTTTCCTGCATAAAGTGATTCAAGGTGATGAATAACAGCAGAAATAGTATGCACCATTATTCCACATCTGATTTTACATCAAACTAACTTCCTGCTTCAGTTCAGATCATTGATATTAGCATCAATTTCCTGATGTGTACCCTCAAGGAGTGTTCAGGCTATTATGACAACATTACGTGATAAGTTTACATTATTATTAATCTCCTATCAACAATTTTCCTCCAAATTAGTTTATTACTTGTCATCATCATCATCATGATCACGAACCATGAGCTCACTGCTCGTTGATGTCTGATGCCTGTTTCACTATCTTCCACCTTTCTTTGTCCAGTGCACAGTGTCGCAGTTTTTGTACACCCATTCCACACCAGTCTTTTATATTGTCTATTCTCTGTATGGTCTACCTCTTCTGTTTAAACCATCAAAAATACCAAGCATAAATATCTTTATTTTCCAGTCCTTACTCATTCTACAAATAATTGCAGCTTCCGTTTTATAATCTTGTGCATTAGATTCTGTTTTGGTTGTATCTTCTGATAGAACTCTGCATTGGTGATTTTCTGTACCCATCCTATTCTTAGAATCTTTCTGTAACAAGTTCTTTCAAATGCCAAAATTCTTTTTCTTGATTCTTTATTTATTACCCACGTTTCAGATCCGTACAGTACACTGCTGAAGATGCGTGTTTCCAGTACTCTTAGTTTTGTTTGCAGACTGATCACTTTACTTTTCCAGATGCTATACATGGCCTTCAGATTTGTTCTTCCCTTTGCAATCCTGATCTTTATTTCTTTTTTACAGTCCAAGTCATATGTCAGTTTACTTCCCAAATATGTGAATTGTTCTACGTTTTCTATATCAGTTCCATCCACTTGTATCTTTTGTTTCATGTTCTTCTCAGCAAATACCATTGTCTTTGTTTTTCCCAAGTTCATAACAAGTCCAAATCTCTTCCCTTCCTCATTTAACAGCTTCAATGTTTTTTGTAGTTCTCTTTCGTCTTCTTCAATAATAACAATGTCATCTGCAAATCTCAGATTGTTAATTCTCATTCTGTGTACAGATATTCCTTTTGCATCTTCCTTCAGTTTGTCCATTGCTCTTTCTAAATGTGCAATGAAAATGCTTGGTGATATTGGGTCCTCCCCCCACCCGTCTAGTGCCTCTGCTTGTTCTAAACCAATTCCCCAAATCATCACCTATTCTAACTGCTGCAACTGCATTCTGATAAACATCTTTTAATATAGCTATTAGTTTTTTATCAATTCCGTAGGATTCCAGAACTGCTAATGTCACTTTCTGGTCAATACTGTCAAACGCTTTCTGAAAATCAACAAAGCAAATATATATGTTTTTGTTTTTTCTATATATACCTCACACACAAAAAAAGTTTAAAACTTTAAGAAATAGATAATGATATTGTTATGGCAGTTTCGAATATTTTGGAATTCTGTTGGAGGGAAACAGCATTTCAACTCGACAATTGTCGGCTTGCCTTTGTCATCGAGTTGCCTGATCTTTTGTTAATACCTCACCAATCATGTGCATAGAGATGGAAGCAACCATAGAGGAAATGTGGGAGTGAGAGCATTGACTTCTACTCGATCTTTGATTGCACAGAGGTGGAACAATGAATGCGGTTAGGTTTAGGTTCTACATGGAGTGGATGGCAGTCGGCGACTACATCCTGACTCCATCAGATCTGTTGTGTGACTTGATTTTGAGAGCTTAGAGCATGCTTTTACCAGATATAATTGCCAAGAGTTGGGAGGAATCGTTGAGACTTGCACTTGTTGTGTTTAATAATACAACGTCATCTACATAAAGATAAAGCAAAGAAAGCTAAGTTTGACATCTCCAATTCTTATATCAGGCTTAATGTTATTTATTTATTTTTTTTCCCATAATGTGATCCATATAGATCAGCGTTTCTCAACCTTTCTAAGCCCAAGGACCAGTAAAATGCCTAAAACAATTCTATGGACCACTAAGTTACAGAAGCGTAGCGGGGGGGGGGGGGTCGCCCTGGGCAGCACTTTTTTAGCATTTAAGAAATCTTGCCATAGTGTATGGCAATAAAACTATATTGTTGTTCACTTCACCTCTCTTTTATTATTTGTCATTTTTCCGCTACAAATTTAGCGGCAGAATGACGAATAATAAAAGAGGGGTGAAGTGAACAATGCTATAGTTTTTTTGCTTCTGCCTTTGAACATTCTGACACTGTTGGTTTTTTTTAAGTCTCCATTTGATTTCAATAATTTTTACTTATTCAATTTTAATTTGTTTTGTTTGGATAATTAAAAATATATATTTATTTAATTAATTTAAGTCTGCCTGCGGACCATCTGTCCTATCGTCGCAGACCACAGGTTGAGAAACACTGATATAGATGATGAATAAGAGTGGAGATAATGTGCATCCTTGTCTTACCTCTGATTTTACATCGAACCATCTTTCTGTATTTCCTTCAATTCTTACTGCTGACTTATAACTTAAATATAGACTATGTATTGCTGTATATAATATTCCAGTTACCCCATGTAATTATAGTGATTGGAAAAAATTTTTCTCTGGGAACCTTGTTATATGCTTTTCCCAGATCTACAAAACTTAAGTACAGATCTTTGTCATATTCTCATGATTTCTCAACTATTTGTTGTAAAGTGAAAATCAGATCTTGACAACCTCTATTTGCCTTGAATCCAGCTTGTTCTTCTCCAAGTTTATTTTCCAGTATGCTTGCATAAATCTTACCTGGAATGGTCTGGGTTTCCCTTAATCTAATAATTTATGTTATGCCTCTTCAAATCACAGATTCTTTTAACAGCAGGTTGTTTGTATTATTGTGTGTGTAAGAATATACATTTTACAATAGCAGTGTCACCATTTGTGAGAAACAGTCAGTGTGATTTGTATATATAGTTGTTTATGTCATTCCAAACAATTCGTATCTCTTCATTTTTTGTACTCAGCTTTTTTTTGCCAATCCTACAAAATTATAATTAATATCATGATATTAAAGAAAAGCAGTGCAACATATGCCATTTGGTTCAAAAAATACCTGAATTTGATTCTCATTTGTGATGTGAGATGAGTTAGCTGGCTTGTCATCTGCCCCAGCTAACACATCAAAAAATTTTGCAGATGTTTTCACAGCATTTATGTTCTTTGCTTTTAGCTGAGTTAGCTGGCTAGTCATCTGCCCCAGCTAACACATCAAAAAATTTTGCAGATGTTTTCACAGCATTTATGTTCTTTGCTTTTAGCTGAGTTAGCTGGCTAGTCATCTGCCCCAGCTAACACATCAAAAAATTTTGCAGATGTTTTCACAGCATTTATGTTCTTTGCTTTTCCCTCTGGTTACAGAACTTGGACAAATCATCATCAAATAATATGTATTGTAAACAATTTGGTCTGATTTCGTTCATTAACAGAAAATTGAAATATTCCTACTTTTCTTTAGAACTGTGTCTTGAAAAAGCTAGTAGTTTAGACTTCAACTGCAATACTAGTTATTACAGTTTTCCATGTTGGAGTGAGTTTGACATAATCTGGTGTGAGATGGAATCTAACAAAATGAAATCCAAAGTGAGGTGTTGCAAACTTAGTGAGTCATTTGCTAGTGATGAAGAAAAGTGTTACTAAATAAAAATGATGGATGCAAAATGAGTAGACAAATTGGGACTATAATTATTCGAATTATAATTATCTCATGAGAGGAATGAAAATGAATTTATTGATCTGTTGCAGGACAACTTCCTCAAGCAGCATGTGACAGAAGGAACTGGAGGTCAAACAGTATTAGATCTGATTATAGTATCAGAGGAGGTTTCGGTTAATGATATAACTATTTTGCCTCTGGTTGATAACAGTAATCATATAGTATTCATTTGAGAATACTATATGATACTGTAAGTTTATGCTAAGTTTATGAGTTTCATTCAGAAAAGGTCACGTGCTAAACTACAAAGCACAAAATTATAACCAATGGAGGAAGAATGTGACTGATTATTCACCCTGGTATCAGTTGTTGAATGGAAAGGATATTGACAGTGATTTATCTGTACTTAAATATTGCATCATTTAAGTATTTTTTAAAATGATAGGAATCATTTTAAAAAATACTTAAATGATGCAATATCCGGTCAAATCAGAGATCAGAGCAGAGGAACTGACACTTTGGCATACCATGATTGCTAACCTCCAAATTGGAGAAGCTACTTAAGAAGAAGATGCATTATCTAAATGTGAGAAATAAAAAAGTCAGTACCTACAAATTAGAATGTCTGTGAACTAATGTGATCATCAGTGTTTTGCATTTTCCCTAAACATTGTGCTTTTTAATATTGAAAAAATTAAAAAATATACACAGTGTTCAAAACCTTATAATTAACAACAATAAACTAGTATTATTTACCCATCTTTCTAGTTTTTTCAGATCATCACAAAGAGCAACAGTATCAGTTATATCTATTCCTTCCTAGGTTCACCTTATCACCTAAACTGAAAATCTCCTTGAACTCGAATGATATTGAATTGTAAATTTGTAAAACTAAATGATGGCATTAATAATAATAATTATCCTTCCTTCCTTATTAAAATCCTTGATAATGGATGCAAAGATTTTATGTATTCGTGAAGCATGAAGTTTTGTATTCATTCCAAAGTGTATTGCAATACTGTCTATAGATGGGACCAATAATACTAGTTTACCTACAGTGTAAAATATTGGTGTTTTTCACACACACACTTTGAAATGTGCAATCATTTCAACTGTAGTGGGAAATAACACTTCTACTTTGCAGTAGTGGTTATTGTAAATAACTTAGTTTCTTCACCTCTCAATATTATATGTAATATAACATAAATTTACAAAATATTTCAGAAGGGAAAGAGGAAGAAAAAAGGATAAATATTCATCTCTGTTCATTTAGTAGAAATACATGTTTAACTGTGCATTGTAGATTATTATTATTAACATTATTATTATAAAAATAGCATGTAAGATATCAGCAAAGAGCATGAGTTTAAATGAACATGAAGTACCATTTACCACTGTTTTTTTGGGATACTCCCAGTTCAATGACTATAATTTATCATCATCATCAAATTCTTGATATTTACCCTCAAGGGGGTGTACAGGTTATGATAGTACTACATGAAAAATTTATATCATTACTAACTTCCTATCTACAATTATCCTCCAAATCAGTCTGTTACCTCTCAAGACTCCAACATTATCAGATCTTATATTTCTATCTTCTAAGGCCCTTTGTGCTGTATCAATCCACCTATAATTTGGTCTTTTTCCTGCCAACCTGGCAGAGAACACTCGTTTTGCTAATCTGTTCCCTCCCATTCTGTTTAAGTGTCCATACCACCTGAAATTACCTCTGCTAACGCATTCCTGAATGCTAACAGTGGCAAGTTCTTTCTTAATATCCTCGTTTTTAATATGGTATTGCCATTGATGCAATCTGTTCATGCCCCCAATCCTTCCCAGGACTCTCATATCTGCGGTCTCTAGTCTCTGGTCAATTGTTTTACTTCACTCAGCTTTCAGATTCATAGGTGAAAATTGGCTTGGCTGGAGTACTGACTTGTATACAGCTAATTTAGTGTTTTTGCTAATTTCTCTTTTATTCAATATAAATTTATTCATTTGACTGCCTACCATACCAGCTTTGTTAATTCTGTTGTCTATTTCCATATTTAATTTACTATCTTCACTAAAAATCATGCCTAAGTAGCTGAAATGTTTTACTTGTTCTATAGCTTCTCCATTCACAATGCAGTTGATATTTTCTATGTTTCCTGCCTATTTTCATTGTCTTTGTCTTTATAATGCTGACCTTCACCACCATAACCTACTACAACAGTTATTCAATTTAGTCAGGGAATCTTGCAGGCTTGTAACGGATTTATTTAGAAATATAACATCATCTGCAGAAAGCTGATATTAACATCTCCAATTTTGATATCATGTTTAACACCACTTTCCTTCATAATGTGATACATATAGATAATGAATAACAGAGGGGATAATGTACATCCTTGTCTCATGCCAGATTTAACATTAAACCATCTTCCTGTACTTCCTTCAATTCTAACTGCTGACTTACAAATCAAATAAAGACTAAGTGTTGCTTGATATAATGCCCCATTGACACCATGTAACTAGCGTTTTGAATAGCTTCTCTCTTGGCACCTTGTCATATGCCTTTTCCAGATCTACAAAACTTAAATACAGATCTTTGTTATATTCCCATGTTTTCTCAACTATATGTCAGAAAGTGAAAATCTGATCCTGTCAACCTCTATTTGGCCTGAATTCAGCTTGTTCTTCACCAAGCTTGTCTTACACAATCCTTCTCAACCGTTTCTCAGGTATACTTCCATAGATCTTACCAGGAACACTCAGTAGAGAAATACCTCTGTAATTCTCTCATTCAGTTTTATTTCTCTTTTTATATATTGGTACTCTGAGAGCTCTACTCCAATAATCTGGAATTCGTCCTGTCCAGGCCTTTTGAACTATGCAGTGCAGCTACCGTAAGACTTTTATACCTCCATACTTGAGCATTTCTGGTTGAATATCATCTACTCGTGCTGCCTTTCCACATTTCAGGCTTTTGATGGCTTTTTCTACTTCAATATGGATATGTATTTCTGACTGGGGGTGCTTAAGGGTCAAAGCTGTATAACTGAGAGGAGACCTCCACATAGCCTTTAAAGGAATGCGGAGAACCGACCAGGGCTTCTGACCTAATGTCCAATCCTCACCTTCTCATGGTGCACCCTGTTGGGTATCTACTTGGATACTGAATGAACGAGGATGGGCTAGCAATTTGGGATTCAGCCGACCAAATTGTATTCTTATTGGTTAAACCAAAATAAAAAATGATGGTACAACATGACAAAATTTCATGCCGGCTGGGGCATCGCCCGGTTAAACAAGGCCACCGTTGTTTTAGCCAGGGAACCAGGGCGAACAGCGAAAAGTCAGCTACTGGAACAAATCTGAAAACACACCCCAACTCAACATCACCAGAGATAAAGATCAGTACTATCAGCGTAAGAAGCCTGAATGGCAAAGAAATGGAGCTAGCTGAGGAATTAGATAAGTACCAGATCGACATAATAGGGGTGACTGAAACAAAAATGACCAAAACTGGTGAGATCTTTCTGAGCAATAAATACAAAATGTTATATTCAGGCAATGACAATCAAGGAAAAGAAGGAGTAGCCATAGTATTCAACAAAAATAAGCATCTAATCTTCTTGAATGGCAGTAAGTCTTAAGTAGAGTAATGTGGCAAATATGAGAATGGGGAAATGGACGATGAGACTTATTTGTGCCTATGGTCCCACAGAAGGTTCTACTAAGGTAGAAGTGGAGGAATTTTTTGATGCTTTAGAAAAAGCAACTGACACAATGAAAAAGGAAAAGTTGGTTCTTGTTGGGGATTTAAATAGCAGAGTAGGAAATGATTGTGAGACATACAAAAATATTTTGGGAAAATTTGAAGAAAAGAGCAAAGCTAATAATAATGGCAAATATTTGTTGGATTTCTGCTCAGGACATGGACTGGTTATTACTAACACCATGTTCCAACATAAAAATGTGCACAAATTCACATGGAGAGAAGAGGCTAGGAATAAGAAAAGGCTCATTGACTATGTTATTGTTGATAGTGATGTTTTCTCCCTGGTGCAGGACACCAGAGTGTACAGAGGATTTGAAATTGGAAGCGATCACTATTTAGTCTTGAGCAGGATAAAATTGAATTTCATATTGAAAAGATTAACATGTAAGAAAGTTTTAAAGCGAATAAAAGCTGAGCAGCTCTCAGATGTCAACTGTAGACTAAAACACAGAAAGATTATTGAAAAGAAAATGAAAGAGTTTGAGAACAGGAATCAAACCTTGGAGATTCAGTGGCAAACTCTGAAGAAAACATTGATTGATTCTGCCAGAGGCGTGTGGTGAGGTTGTATGCAAGAATAAAAAAAAATCAGAACTCCCTGGTGGACACAGGAAGTTAAAGAGGCAGTGAAGGAAAAGAAGAAAGCATATCAAAAGTTCCTGGCAAATAAGTCAGCTTTTACTCTTACAGAATACAGAGACAAATGTAAGAAAGCTAAACAGTGTGTAAAACTAGCTAAACAAAAGTCATGGGAGGACTTTGGCAAGAATATAGAAAATAAATATCAAGAAGGTGGCAAAATATTCTGGAGGTTGTTGTAGAAGCTTAGGAATGGAGGAAAGAGTGCTGTAAAAGGAGTTAGAGATGATGAAGGTGACATGAAAACAGGAGAAAAAGATATCCTTGAAGTATGGAGTAATTATTTTGAAAAACTGCTAAATGAAACAAGCAGTGATGACAGCACAGTGGTAAAAAAACACTGACCAGGCATGCAGTCAGGAATACATATCCATACTTGAATTAGAAAAAGCCAAAGGCTTGAAATGTGGAAAGGCAGCAGGAGTAGATGATATTCGACCAGAAATGCTGAAGTATGGTGGTATAAGAGTCTTACAGTGGCTGCACTGCATAGTTCAGAAAGCCTGAACAGAGAGACTAATTCCCAATGATTGGAGTAGAGCTCTCATAGTACCCATATATAAAAAGGGAAATAAAACTGAATGTGAGAATTACAGAGGTATTTCCCTACTGAGTGTTCCTGGCAAGATCTATGCAAGTATACTTGAGAAACGATTGAGAAGAATTGTGGAAGAAAAGCTTGGTGAAGAACAAGCTGGATTCAGGCCAAGTAGAGGCTGTCAGGATCAGATCTTCACTTTACGACTAATAGTCGAGAAAGCATGGGAATATAATAAAGATCTATATTAAGTTTTGTTGATTTGGAGAAGGCATATGACAAGGTGCCAAGAGAGAAGCTATTCAATACGCTGCAGTTATATGGTGTCAATGGGGCATTATATCAAGCAATACTTGGTCTTTATTTGAGTTGTAAGTCCGCAGTTAGAATTGAAGGAAGTACAGGAAGATGGTTTAATATTAAAAATTAAAAAACTGGAAACTGGTATTAAAAATTATATCGAAATTGGAGATGTTAATGTCAGCTCTTTGCTTTATCCGGATGATGTTATACTTCTAAATAAATCCGCTACAAGTCTGCAAGATTCTCTGACTAAATTGAATAGCTGTTGTAATAGATATGATATGAAGGTCAGCAATAAAAAGACAAAGACAATGAAAATATGCAGAATCATTGAAAATGTCAACTGTGTTGTGAATGGAGAACCTGTGGAACAAGTAAAACATTTAAGCTACTTAGGCACGAATTTTTACTGAAGATGGTAAATTAAATACAGAAATAGACAACAGAATCAACAAAGCTGGTATGGTAGGAAGTCAACTGAATAAATTTATATGGAATAAGAGAGAAATTAGTCAAAACACTAAATTAGCTGTATACAAGACCGTGTTCAAACCAGTTTTAACTTATGGATCTGAGAGCTGGGTCAGAAGTAAAACACTTGACCAAAGACTAGAGACCACAGATATGAGAGTCCTGAGAAAGATTATAGGCATGAACAGATGGCATCAATGGCAATATCATATTAAAAACGAGGATATTAGGAAAGAACTTGACATTGTCAGCATCCAGGAATGCATTAGCAGAGCTAATCTCAGGTGGTATGGTCATTTAAATAGAATGGGAGAGAAAAGATTAGCAAAACAAGTGTTCTCTGCCAGGTTGGCAGTAAAACGACCCAGAGGAAGACCAAGATATAGGTGGATTGATACGGCACAAAGTGCCTTAGACAATAGAAATATAAGATCTCATAATGTTGGAGTCTTGACAAGTAACAGACTGATTTGGAGGAAAATTGTAGATAGGAAGTTAGTAATAATGTAATTTTTTTCATGTAGTACTATCATATCCTATACACCCCTTGAGGGTACATGGCAGGAATTTGATTATGATGATGATGATTTCTGACTGCATGCCTGGTCAGTGCTTTTTACCACTGTGCTCTCATCACTGCTTGTTTCATTTAGCAGTTTTTCAAAGGAATTAATTTATACTTCAAGGATATCTTTTTCTCCTGTTTTCATGTCACCTTTATCATCTCTAATTCATTTTATTACATCCTTTTGGTCACCTTTAAAAATATTTACAATTATTTTTCCCACTAAAACTTCAGAAGCTAGAAGATGAATTTTAATTTTTATAGCAGACTGAATGGGTTCTTGACTTTTTACTGTAATTTCATTCCATTAGATTGCAAAAAGAAATTAGGTGTTTTTTCCTCCTGAGTGGAATGGTGGTCAATGGTGGAATGGTTCAGGAAAACAAACATCTTTTTGTTGAAAAAGCGAAGCTAAATATGCATTGTAGCAATTGAACCTCACATTTTTGTTTAGTTTCTCTCTCTCTCTTTCATGAAATTTCTCTTTTTTTAATTGAAAAATCTGACTGAAAGCATTTGTTACCCCTGAGAGAGGTCTTTTTTTTCCTTGCATTACACATGCTGCATTTCTTCAAGCTAACTGCTCTTCAAATGTGCAAATCAAAATTTCCCACTGCAGTCAGTTAAATAGTGGTGAACAGCACCAGCAGTTATCATGAAGAATGTTCTAACACTCTTCAGGGGGAGGGTGTGGGCATTTTAATTATTTTTCACAAAAATCTTAGCATACATTTATGTATTTGTTACTTTATAACCAGTGATGATCATAACTGCTTTTACACCCTTGTGACATCATATATTGTGCACCTCACTGTTTTTATAAAAAATTTTCAATATGGTTTTTTTTTTTTTTTCTTTTTTTTTTCTTTTTTTTTTTTTTTTCAGATTGCTTAGAATTGAAGATATATTTTTCCTGTAAAGATAAAATAATAATTGAAATTGACATATAACAAGGATGATTATTGAAATTGTTTTCCATATATCAAAAGTATATATAATTTTTATTTTTCAATCCTTGTTAAAGGAGATAAAGGTGCATTTTGTGGAAATAAAATTGTGGAGGAAGGTGAAGAATGCGATTGTGGATATGATACCAAAGAGTGTATTGAAGTATGCTGTTATCCACGAGATGTTGATGAGTTTTTAAAAGCAGGTGAAGATGCAAAAGCCTGTAAATTAAGACCCTTTAAAAAATGCAGGTAAGTTTTTCTTGCATATAAAATTAATAGATTGTATATGTAAATGATGGGATGTCACTTTTATAGATGTCTTAACTTAAAGTCTGTAATGGTTTTGAATATGATGAAAAACTTTATTCTGAAATAAGGTACATGTGACACATATTAAAATTAGTTCAATCCTCTATCCAAGTGTGAGCAAACAAAGTTTGCGCCTGAAAGTATTTTCAGGTGGTGCAACACCAGGGAAACTCGCTACAAAGGTGGAGCAAGCTACCAACAATCCTATCTCAGTATCTCCTATAATGCAAAACACATCTCCTTGCAGATATGTCTAATGTTATGCATTAAGGGAAGGGCCACTACCCAGACTAGTTTTGACCTTTATTGAGGTCTCTTCAGTGGGAGCCAGGCCCAAGTGGAGATACCAGGCAGAAGCATTAGCAGGTCATCTCTACCTATAGGAGTTGCCAAATGGTGTGCCACCCTTTTTTAATAAATTACTCTGGATTTAGAGAAAGATGTTGAAAGTGTATTTTTCACTTGGTTTGCATTATAGGAGATACTGAGATAGGAGTGTTGGTAGCTTGCTCCACCTTTGCAAGGAGAGCCCTGGTGTTGTACCACCTTACCCCAGTCCTGAAGATACTTTCAGGCACAAACTTTGTTTGCTCACACTTGGATAAAGGATTAAACTAATTTTATTATACTCTAACCAAGTGAAAAATAAACTTTTCACTTGGTGAAAAGTTTATTTTTCACTTGATAAATGTATATGTATATACATTTATCAAGATAAATGTTTATACATTTATCCCACAATGGCATAAGACCTTACCCTGACTTAGAAATGATGTTAACACACTTAATACTTGGTCACATTCCTCTCAGGATAGTGCATTTTCATGTCTTGTTATAAGGTAACAAGGTAACAAGACACTTGCACAGTGTCTTGTTACCTTATTTTGTGAATTGTTCTAGTATATATGTGTTTCTTTTTATTTTTAATTTCCGCAGTTGTCTTCATCAGATGAATGCCAGAAGTATCAGAAATAAAGGAGAGAGGTTATTGGCATTGGTCAGCTCGAGTTGGCCAAAAATTATAGGCATCAATGAAACCTGGTTGACAGGAAACGATATAGTAACAGGGATAGAATGTGAAGGGTATTGTATTTTTAGGGAGGATAGAGGGAATTGGACAAGAAAGTGGAATATTGCTGATAACTGAACAACTTCAACCAACAAAATTAAAAAATAAAAAGGATTTTAGGTTTTGGGGGAGATGGCTTGTTTGAGGTTATTTGATGTGAGATAGCTGCCAATAGGACAAAATATATTGTTGATTGTCACTATATATATAAAATATATATAGTGACAATATATAAAATATATTGTCACTATATAAAAATGTATCCATAACCAAGGTAGACTCTGACTCCAATTGGAGAGAATAACTGACTATGCAGTCTTATTTATTCTGGGAGGTTGTTAAACATGTGGAGTTCTCTGTCAAGAAAGGGTTTGTTAAACTATAAAGCTTGTAATAATAACAAGCTTGGGAAGCATCTTGGAGCAATGCCATGTTGCGAGGAACTACAAGGGGAAAAATATCAGTAGTGTATGGGAAGTGGTCAGAGATTGTTTGATAGAAGCAGTATCAGACTTAATACTCACAGTCAGGAGGATAAACCAAATGAGGGTCAAGTGGATGAGTAGAGATATAAAGCAAGAGCCTCAAAAAAATAAAATTTGGAGGGAATATAAAGAGAAAGGTGATCAGCATATTCATGAGCAGGGCAAAGTGCAATCAAGAAAGGTGGCTAGTATGGTAAGAAAGGCCAAATTAGATTATGAGAGAAAATTAGTTAAGTTGGCCAAAGTAGATCCAAAAGAGTTTTTTCATTATATACCAAGTAAGAGGGAAAATGACTATGATAGGATGACTTTGATCAATGCTGATGGTAAGAAGGTGACCAAGGCTAAAGAAATAGTCGAGTTGTCTGAGTGTTCATTTTGCAGTAGTTAATGTGGCAGTGAAAATTAAGGTAGATGAATGGGATGTGCTCAGCATACTGAAAAATATCAGTGTGAATACAGCAGTGGAACTGGATGTCATGTCAGCCTGTGTGCTACATGAATATGCAAGAGAATTGGCATTGCCTCTGTGAAGAAGTTCAGTGTAAGTCTCAGCTCTGGCAAATTCCAGGGGAGCTGAAAGAGGGTAAGACAGTTCCATATCATAAGGTGGCTCAAAGACAGAAGTAGCACACTACAGACCAATTAATATATCAGGAGTGGTTGTTAAAGTATAGGAAAAGTTGATTAAAGGTAAAACCCAACAGTTCGTGAATAGGGATATGATGCTCTGTAGTGGGCAGCATGGCTTTATAAAGGATGGGTCCTGTCACTGTCTTAGTAATTTATTCACATTTTACAATAAAGCGATAGTGGAATTGGATCGAGTAAATGGCTAAACGATGATACTGTTGGAATTTGCAAAGGCATTTGACAGAATACCATGTGGAAAACTATTACAAAAGTTGGAACAAATAGGAATGAATATGAAGCTAGTAGCATTGATTGTGGGAATGGCTGACACACAGGCACCAGAGAGTAGTATATGCCAGAGTGGAATCTAGAATGAAGATGATTAGTGGAGTGCCTCAGGGTTCTGTACTAGGACCATGGCCCTTGTATTTGTATATTAATGATATGGGGAAAGATTTAAGGGGAGGGTTCAGTTGTATGCTGATGATGAAAAACTGGGGAGGATAGTAATGGATAATGGTGATGTAGACATCCTGCAGGGTAATTTAAATAAATTGGCATTGCATGCAAAGGATAATGATTGTCGATTTAATGTTGAAAAATATAGAGTTATGCACGTTGGGATGAAAAGGTTACATATCACGTTGATGGTACTTGATTGCAGGAAGCTGGAGGAACTTAGGTTTACGTAATGGTGGACAGAGAGTTGAAGTTCAGAGGACATATTACAAAAGTTGGTGAAATAGCTCAAAGGATTACTTGAATGTTTTTCAACAAGAATATATACTAACAAGTAAAGATAGAGAAGTTATTATCTTCTTTATAAGGCTATGATTCAGCCATAGCCTTAGAGGATAATAATTTCCTCTAAGGTAACCAGAAGCAACCGGGTTTTTTGGAGATCAAGAGGTTGTTGCAAGGATTCAGAGACAAGTGACCAAGCTGATGACAGGTCTGTAGAATGTTCACTATAATGATGGGTTCAGGGCATGTAAGTTGCAAGATTTCATTGATGGGTAGAAGAGAAGGGGACCTGATAGGTTTACAAGTTAAAGGAGTTCTGTGGGATTGACACAAGGAAATTTTTGACAATTAGAAAGAGAAATGGGTAATCACTCTTGGAGGTTGTATAGGAGTGTATTGGTGGGGGCGTACAGATTATTTTTTTTTTACATGGAGACTGGTGAGTGATTGGAATGGATTGCCAGAATTGGTTGTGAGTGGCCTGACAGTGAATGAATTTGGGGGGAAGCATGATAGGTATTATGTGTATAAAGGTTATTTTGGTTTCTCACAGTGATTCTTCTGACTCCATGGAGATACCCAAATAATAATAATTATTATTATTATTGCATGATCTATTAGTGACTACAGGCTTATGTTCTCCCACATTCTTTGAAGGCTTTATTTTGAGGTCTCCTCCAAATTATCCAGCTTTGACCCTTAAGGGACCCCATAATAGTGTTCTGCTATCATAGTCCTGTACACCCGTTGATCCATATCAGGAATTTGATAATGAGCTATTTAATTGCTCATTCATACTTTCAGTATGGAATTGGTTGCTCACAAAATGAGTTACATTTTCTGTCTATTAACTTTCCCTATCGCATACTATGAAAAATCAATAATTATTATCATCATCATCTGAGACCTCCAGGAGGTCAAGGACTCATCGAGGGAGGCTATAAATCACCCAAACCAGCTGTCATACCTTCCCTTAAGCGTGTGGGAAGGCTTATGTGTGCATCATACATGTTGATTATTTTTAACAGTATAGATGAGAACACAGACTGATAAGAAAATAACTATTTATTAACTTATTGCTGATATTTCGTTGGTATTCTATCCAGCATTTTCAGAGCACAAAAACAGTTTATCACAGTACATGAGACAGCCACAATCTGGTACAACAGTGGGACTAGTTTGAACAATTATAACGTTCAACACAAAGACTAAAGTCCTAATTAGGTGTCATCTGTGTTGAAAAAAAAAATAATAAATAAAAAATAAAAACAGAGAGAGGGATAAAGCAGGTATTAGTTTGGTCTTAAGATGACTGTCTTCCCAAATCTTTGGCAAATTTATACAGCCATACTTGTTGAGGTTTGGAGTATAGCCAGCACCCAAAAATCCACTTTATAATAGCTAGAACTAATGACTGTCTGTCCTTCATGGACACATTAATCACACGTCTTCCAGATGGTTCCTTATCATTCTCCATTTATAGAAAACCCACACATACAGGGAGATATTTACACAATCACACCATCATCCATCTGAATAATATGGTATTCTAAAAACACTGACCCATAGAGCTAGAGTGATTTGTTCTGATGACAGTGCCCTCACTGTTGAACTCAGTCACTTACATCACACCTTCTTGGCCAGTGGCTATAATCCCCATAAGATAGGCAAAATACTAAATGCTCCCAAGAAATCCCCCCCCCCACTGTCTACCACAGAAGACTAAAACAAAACAATCACTGTCCCATACATTAAAGGCACATCTGAAAAGATATCTAGGGTGCTTAACAAACACCAACTACACACACACTCCATATTTAAACTGTATGTGAAATTGGCAACTCTCATCCATTCACCCAAGGACAGCATCTCACCTTTATCACATCCAGGAGTCTACAAAGTGCTCTGTTCATGTCATCGAGCCTACTATGGACAGACTGGAAGAATTGTGGACATCTGCCTCAGTGAACATAAAAAATATATCTGGCACTGTTGCTATGGCAAGTCAAGTCTAGCAAACCATGCTCTAAGATACCCTTGCACACAGGATCAATTGGAAAAACAAAAGTGCTGCACAGAATTTTTACAAGTCAGAGAGGTTGTTCCTGGAATCAACAGAAGCCTTGAAACATACTCCAAACCTCAACTGGTATGCCTATATAAATTTGCCGAAGATTTGGGAGACAGTCATCTTAAGACCAAACTAATACCTGCTTTATCTCCCTCTCTCTTTTTTTTTTTTTTTTCAACATAGATGGCACCTAATTAGGACTTTAGCCTTTGTGTTTTATGTTACAATTGTTTAAACTAGTCCCATTGTTATACTGGATTTTTGGTTTTCTCACATACTGTGACAAACTGTTTTGTACTCTGAAGATGTTGGAGAGAATACCAACGAAAAATCTGCAATAAGTTAATAAATTGTTATTTTCTTACCAGTCTGTGTTCTCATCTATAACATTCAAAATAATCAATACCTTCCCTTAAATTCATTCAAACTCACTAGATGCACTCACTGCCCTGTGAGAGAAAAACCTATCTCTTACCCTTTTCTTGATTATGAACAAACTTTACTTCGATGGATGCCCTCCCCCCTTAGTGTGTTCTCTCCCCATCTTCCATATAACAAAATTTCATCAGATGATATCTTGTGACACCCATTCAAAAGTTTATAGACCTCTATCATATCAATAGTAGATTATTTACATTAAAACAAAGTTAATTTAGTTTCTTTATGCAAATTGAGCTGTGTCAGTATTTCTTTGAGTAGGTCATCACCATCAGATGTAGAAAGTTTTACTGCTGAGTTACAAAGTATTATATTGTTATACTTGACAAAAAAAAAGTTGTATATAAGGTGTCTTCATAACTAGTTTACTTGTCTGTAGAACAGGTTGTTGAGTTCATATTGTTTGCCTCAATATCCAGTAATGCAGAAACATTATGGGAAGGCTCACTACCAAGACTGGTATTGACCTTTAATGAGATCTACCAGTTGGGCCAGACCTGGGAAGATATCAAATATAAATCAATCCAGATTAAAGAATTATACTAATACAAATTTTGTAATATTAATTAAAGATGAAAGATGTTATTTATTTGTAAAATAAATGATAACGAAGGATCAAAGTCCATTAACAACAACTTTGGATAAATTGTATAGCCGACGGCAAATTGCTTGCGTGCGAATGGCACGTGCACAGTGTTTTCCGTGAAGACGCGGCACGCATACGAAGTATTCCAGGAA
The DNA here is from genome assembly GCF_054136105.1 of Typopeltis vanoorti. Classification (NCBI taxonomy): domain Eukaryota; kingdom Metazoa; phylum Arthropoda; class Arachnida; order Uropygi; family Thelyphonidae; genus Typopeltis; species Typopeltis vanoorti. The sequence continues at coordinate 136,524,069 of NC_143549.1, forward strand.
GATAGGAATGAAAATAGGAGCCGGGCCCAAAAAAGAAAGCTTTGGGTGAAAGAGGGTGCTAGAGATACGAGGTATAAAATGGCTTTGTCCTCCCCGTTCAGGGCTTTTTAGGTTTTTTCATCTGGAGTTGCTGGAAAGTTTTTGGTGGAGTCGGGAAGAGTTCCAGTTCGAGATCTAGTCGATAGCAGGCAGCTATTCTCTGCTGTCGGTTCGCGATGTTGGGCAGAAAGAATAGATGAAGAAATATTAGGTACTCTTCCAAGTAAGCCTGAAGAAACTGGCTGCCACATACATCCACGTGGATCGATTCAATCCATGCTGTTTCCAGTCGAGAACGCGTTGAAAGGACAGAACAATGAAGGCCAAACCTAGCCCATGAGTAAATCACCAAGGACGAGATTGAACATTCGGAGGGAAGTTATAACGAAAGGATAGATGGAATAAGTTACAGGAATGTGGTAATGTAAAACCCTTTTATAATTTCTTTGTTAAGAAAGAACGGAATATTGTGTTATGGAAGAAACGATGTTAGATTATAAAACTCTAAACTTGTAGGAAGGACTATAGTGAGATTTAGATACCAGTGTCTAGAATCTATAGGCTGTTTCCTTAATATTTGTCTGAATGAGTAGTAGTTAATTTGCTATAAGTAATGATCTATAGAATTATTGATGTGAATGTTTTAAGAATATGTGTAAGATAGTAAAGATATTTAAAGGATGCTAGCTAGAATTTTGTAGTGAAATGAGCCTATTCTTAGATGTGATATGTGAATTACAGTTGTTATGTCTAATCTTATAACTTGGAATAACTCTATTCCTATTTAGTGTTTTTTATTGTAAATGTGTAATCTTTGGAATCTAATAAATGTATCTTGATTATCTTAACTTGTTTTGTGCCTTGATTTGAATCCAGTGCACCACTTGCTAACATTTGAATCTGAGTGGGAGTGAATTATATGACAGAGACCATGACCGCAAACTAAAGCATTATACGAGAGATAGATAAGATTGAGATAAAAAATAACTAATAGATTGATTTACATAGTATCAATCTGGTTACTCCTTGGATAGGTGAATAGTTCAGTTGAAGGAGAATAGTATTTTCTGGGGGTTACTCCTTGGTTAAGAGGAATTTCTGACCTAGGGATTTGGCTGGCGCAGCTTCATCAAATAAATATTGCCAGAACCTGAATAGGAGGTAACTCCAGACCGGCATTGCTGAGGATCGGACTCTATTCATAAGTCTAACTTTTGTCAATTTATTTAATATACTTAATCTTTCTAAGAATCGGCCAAATTGTGTGAATAGATTTAACTGTGAATGAGGTAAGTGAAATAAGTCGGAGAGCACAATAAAGAATAAAATTTAAAGAAAAGAATCGATATGACAGTGTTTTTTTTACATAAAAGTAGAGTTATGTATCACCGTATTATTAAATACTCTAATCAGAGATAATTGTAGAAAAGGTTTGCGCGCGTGTGTGTGTGTGTGTATTAGCCACTGTAGCGCAATTGGAAGAATAGTGGAGCATTGCGCCCTTTGATTGGAAAAGACCTGGGTTCGATTCTTATCGTGACGAGAGGAATCCTTACATGGGCTTTTTCAGTTGAAGGTGAAAAAGCTGATCTCATTCAGTGGTAGCAGGATTTCTTCTCCCAGAAACTCAGGTTTTTCATCCCTCATGCAGACAAATAGGCCTTTGGGGGACACACAATTTACAGACAAAAAATACTGTTGGTGATGATGGGCAGTAGATGGCGTTGATGGTAGTAGTGGAGAAGATGAGATATATTTAGCAAAGTAGAGTAGTGTGCCCTCCCATGATGAGTCCTTGAACTCCCTGGAGGTGTCATGTAATAATAATAATAATATAGAGGCTATTGATTTGCCTCATAATGTCTGACCTTCATTTAGGTCAGACTTTATGGGAAGATACTGAGGCAACTGAAGTTAAGTCAATAGACAACCTCTGTGTACTGTACTAGTCATGAAGATTTTTCATGTCCAAACTTAAGTTTTGGTAAAGGATAAAAATAACATAATTTGTCAAGCATAATAGACTTCATAACACAGCAGTAAAACATTATACAGTTATCTCTGATCTGTAGTTTTTAGTATGGAGATATACCACTTAACCTGCTGGGTTTAGTGCTCAGTGAAATGTTGAAAGTGGTCCTGGTAGTTCCTGCAAAAACTTTGATTGGGTGAAGAATTAAAACAAGATTATAATTTCCTATTAAATATATTATTATTACTTTTACAGCTATTATAGCCTGTTTTTGTTTAGGAGTGTCCCTTATTTTAAATACATTGGCTTTTTTTTTTTTTTTACTCAAGAAAATTTTTAGGGCATTATAAGTGTATTTTAAAGGAAAATATAGCAAAATAAATGAGAAAGAAAATTTTGTACATACCTTGTTTAGATGCTAGGATGACTTCATTCTCTATATTTCTGCTGTAGGCTGTTAAAAAGGGAAGAACGTTTGGGGAAGTGTTTTACGCAAATAGTTTCAGAGGAATAAGATGGGAATTTTCCTAGAAATAATACCTATACCTATATTATTATTACTACATGATACCGCCAGGGAGTCCAAAGACTCATCGAGGGAGAGCACCTACTCTACAACTTTTTGTCTCCACCAACTGCAACCAACCACCATCTACACCAACTCCATCTACTGCCAAACACCACCACTAGTATTTTCACAGACAACAACAAACATCCATGCCCACGGCAGGTTTTGAACCCACAGCCTCTTGACTGGAGAGCAGACACGCTAACCACTTGGCCAGCTAGGCTGGCAATATAATATCCAACACCATTAAATGCCTAATGTATACCATCAAGTGGTGTTGCCTTGGGATGTTAGTACTTCATTTCAGAAATGGGTTGACAGTGAATCTCTGCTTTGCAATGATCAACATGGGTTTGCTAAGGGAAGGTCATGTTTTAGCAACTTGCTCACATTCTATAACAATGTTACCATTGAACTAGACAAGGGGAAGGGATATTCCATGATACTTTTGGATTTTGCTAAGGCTTTTGACAGAATACAGCATGGCAGACTGTTGGAGAACATAAATTGGAGAATATGGGTTTGGATTATAGAATATTAGCATGGATAAGAGAATGGCTAACTGACAGATATAAAGTGATATACAGTGGATGTGAGTCTGCAAGATATGAGGTAACCAGTGGTGTACCACAAGGATCAGTGCTTGGTCCACTGTTATTCAATCTGTATGTTAATGATATTGGGATGGATTTACAGTTATACAGCTATTTGCTGATGATGCAAAGATAGGGTAATCAGGAATGCTGCTGATATACAGTACTTGCAGAATGATTTGAATAGGCTGGAATTTTGGGCATGGGAAAATGGATGTTAGTAAATATAAAGTCATTCACTTTGGCATGATTAGATATCCAATGTTGTATTATATTGTTGGGATTATGCTATAAGAAACTGATTAGGCTAGGGATCTTGTTGTGTTAATAGATAGGAAGTGAAAGTTCAGGGGTTATGTAGCAAAGATTGCAAATACAACTCAAAAGATAATTACAATGTTGAAATGAGCATTGACATGTAACGATAAGGATGTCATTTTGCCTCTTTATAAGGCCTTGATAAGACGTCACTTGGACTATTGTGTGCAGGTCTGGTTTCTGTTGTGATTCTGATATAGTAGAGAGCATCAAAGGAGAGTGTTAAAAATGATATCAGGATTGTGGGATACTGATTATGAAGACAAATTGAGAATTTGTAAACTGCAGACACTAGCAAACAGGAGAAAGAGTGGGTGATATGATTGCGATTTACAAACTTCTGAAAGGGTCATACATGATTTTAGTTGATGGAATTTTTCAATTTATGGAGGATGGGGAAAGACAAGAGGGCATCTATGGAAGCTGAGAATGAATGCCACTAAGAAGGGGGGTGAGGACTAGATTCTTCTCTCGCAGGGTGGCGCATGATTGGAATGGATTGCCATTGGATGTTGTGAGTGCAGGCAGTGTGAATGAAGTCAAGAATAAGTATGATAGCTGGTGCAAGTAGATATGGCCTCTCTCGATGAATCTCTGACTCCCTGGAGGTCTCTCTTAATAATAATTATTATTATTTCCATTATTATTAACCTGTTATTTATTAGGATGCCAGTATTAAGTCTTATACTTCAGTCTTTGAGAATATTTCTAACAGCAAACCACCTAGATCTCGGTTTCCTATTTGCCATCAATTTTACTAACTTTTTCTCTCCTTTTCTCTTTCTTTCTCTCTCTCTCTGATTAGATCTCCTCACACATTGCTGAATTCCAGTAATGTCAAGTTTCTTCTGGATTCTTCATTTTTTATATGATTCTTTCATTTCTACTTCTTCCCTAATTTTTCTCAGAATTTCATATATGTTGTGTCTGGTGCCTCATCTGTTTTACTTCTAATCCAACCCTCAGATCAGTAAGTTAAAATTTGTTTGAACACTGTCTTGTATACTACCACAAGTAGGTATTTCTTCAAATTAATCATATACTAAATACATAGTCTGATTTATTTATATTTGTTTTTATTGGCAATACTTGCCTATGGAAGGTTGGAGATTTAGTATGATGGTTAGGCTAAATGTTAGATAATCTGGAAATTGTGTCCTGGTCATCAAGCATGTTACTTTTCCACACTTCATTTATACAAAGTCAGTGGCCAAGTTACAGGATTAAAATCTACTCACTTATAGAGCTTAATCTGATATCATTTATTGCCATTTATGTATGACTTTCATTTTGAAAGCTTGCAATGAACTAAATTTGTCAATTATAATAGTATGCAAAATATCATTTATCATTATTTTGGAAGAAGAGTGAGGGAAACTGTGGTACCTTTTTGGGCTGTCTTTGTAATTTTTCAAATTTTGTCAGAAATTTAGTGTTTCTTTCTTGAAAAAGAAATTGTCCATCGCAGATTTAAAAAAAAAAAAAAGAGGAGTTAAAGCATCAAAGCTAAATTCTCCATTCTTATAGGATAAGAATGAATACAGAGAAAACTTATTCACTCTTGTTCCTTTGTTGCTGACTCAGTATCCAATCTTCACCTTCCCTTGATGTATGTTATTAGTGATTATCTGCTTAGAATGAGTATAGGCTGGAACTTGCTTGGTGGATAGGAGGAAAAGAGTAGATATAATAGAGACATTCAAGTTAATTAAAGGATTCTATCAGATTAATACAGAAGGAATTATAAAAAGAGTGGATGCTAAGATGGGAAAAACGAGCGGCCATCCATCCCTGGAAGTTGTATAAAGATGTGATGAAGAAGAGTGTGAGTAGTAGATTTTTTTTTTTACACGGAGAGTTGTTAATGAGTGGAATGCATATAGTGTAAATAACTTCAAAGCTTGTTACGATAGACATGTTGCTGGTTGAGTGGACCTCCTATGATAAAATAATAATAGTAATATCTTAACTCACTAAATGTTGTTCTCTCTCTTGATTGACATTACATGTGTTATGATTTAACAGCATAATCAGATATCATGCCAGCAAGGCAGCAGTAAATTATATAAGGAATCTGCTGTTTTCTCAAGAAAAAGTCAGCTGTTGGACAAACTTCTGCTGAAGTTTGTCCAACAGCTGAGGATATACCATTAATATTGGAAAGTAATAGAAAGAAGTAGAAATGGCGCTGCAGAATTGTGGAAATCGTGTTGATTATTATTACGCGATACCTCCAAGGAGTCCAAAGACTCATCGAGGGAGGGTACCTACTTCTACAACTCTTTGCCTCCACCACAATTACGAAACATATGTAATTACTGAGACAAAGAAGACTAAAACCTATGAGTCCTCCTAAACCACAAGATGATTCATTTAGGCAGTAAGAATTGGGTGAAAGATGAAATACTTATGGTATTTAAAACCAAACTTGAAGAAAGACTTGAATTGGAAGCAGTTTCAAGTAATATTGAGGTCAAATTTTAGAATGGAAAATTTGACATCAGCTTATTTGTGCCTACGTTTCTGGTAGGGGAATTTTTTGTGACATTAGGAAGGGCAGTTGATAAAAAGGTAAGGGCTCTTTCTTGTTGGAGACAAACAACTAGTACACGAATCTTAAGTTAGGGCTTTGTTTATTCTGGTACCTTGGACTAGTCATTGCTAACATGTTCTAACATAAAAGAAATCTATCTATCTATATATATATATATATATATATGCTCATGCACAACATTGCATACACACACTGAAAGAGCACAGAAAATAAAATAAGTCTTATGGATTATGTTTAATGATATCTTTGTATTGGATTGTGCAGCCTGGACTTTGCATTTGGCTTCCATTTCTACAAGGCTGAAAGAATGTTTAAAACCACATCCACCACTGCCCCACTTTGGTTACTTTGTACTTTATGATGGCTGCTTGTGAGACCGTGTTGAAGATGGTTCTGCCAAATGCTCAGTACTTGCATGTCAGATTTATGAAACTACCTGAATGTTTGTAGATATGTGTAGATCATATAGATGATAGTATTAAGAAATGACCATATAAAATTATAGAATAAAGTTAAATGAAAGTACCCATTTTTATTGGAATAGAATGTTGTCTCCCATTATTTAGAGTGTGATACAGTGTCCAAATGCATGGTAAAATTTCAATATGATTAATTAAGAAAATCAATGATGTTAATTCACTTTTTAAAGAACTTTATTCAAAAATATATATAAGCATATCAAAAAAAAAAAATCTTAAGGAGACCTTAAATATATGTATCTATAGTTTGGTATGTTGTCTATGGTGGATCAGATTTCAAAGGTCGAAATCTTTCTCTTGTTATTACCCCCCCCCCCCTTAAGAATGCATTTTAAGATGTATAATAATTAAACTCTCATAGAGGCCCTTGGCTAATAACATGTCCATGTCCAGAGGTAATCTGGATTTATTAGTTTCTCGAGGCTAAATTTGAAATCTGTGTTGTTCTGATTCTGTAATAGAAAAATAAGCACTTTTTTTTACTCCATATTGCGCATGCTGATTATATTATAAAACCATATGACAGTGATATAATATAATATGTTTTTTTTTTTTTTTTTTTTTTTTAAATGTACCATGAAGTCTGTCAAGTTGATAAGTAATCTCTGTAATACCTTCAGAGATCTAAAAGTGATTGTACTTTCCATTGGCTTACATCTGGGACTATATGAATGCCATTTTTTTGGAGAATAGGATGGACACACACCATTATTCAAAGAAATAGTTGTCGTAGATTTGACTACTTGAAATCAAAATTTTCAAACATCAATAACAAAGAAGGAATTTTTGGTGTGAAAATATGGGAATTCGGAAACAACATATTTAGAGCTTTGGAAATCACTTAAAACAATGATTATGAATTTTCTTTGTAACTTCAGGGTTTTTTTTTTTTTTTTTTTTTAATTATTTGGCTACATTGCCTATAAAGTTATAGGGATGTAAAATAAGGTCGAAGATTAATTTTGTGGACTTGCATCTAAACTTGGTTTTCCAGAAAACTTGAGTGTGATTATGAGGAGCATAAGGAATTCTTTCATCGTATCTGTGATAGTGGTGATATAACTGCAAATGGCATTACAAAATAAATTTAATCAGTAACTAAATTTTAGAGGAGTTCTTTATACTATTCCTACATGGATAATGTTATCTAATTCTTAAGTTTGTCTAAATTTACTTGCATTTTGTTCATAATTGGTGAGTAGCAGGCACATTTCTTTAATGATTGTTGTGTGTTTGACAGAATAAATTATTTGTCATCCAGTGCTGCTATTAAATGTTTTACTGTTTTTCTCTCTTAACACAAAATTCATCTCAATTTTTAGTATTACCTTCAGTTTCATTTAAGTGGAGTATTTGTATATTAAATATATTGATTCTTACAAGTATTAAGTAAATTTCATTTGGATAATTTTTATTAATTGACATCTGCTTATATATATATTAGCAGTTAATATATAATTTTGTTTGCAGCCCTAGTCGGGGTCCTTGCTGCCATCCTTCATGTGAATTTGTGAAGAGCGGTGTGTTATGCAAAATGGAATCAGGATGTAATGAGAAGTCACATTGCAAATATCCTTTCTGGTTAATTAACAGCATTTGCATTTAACTGGAGCTTTCACTTTAGTGAATTTTAAATCAAATGTAAAGAAAGTATATCTAAATAAATGGAATTATTTAGAATTCCTTTATCATTAAAATATTAAACTATTTTTAAGATTAGAAATATTGTATAAAATCCTTTAACATACAAAATATTTAAAGCATTTCTCTCCAACATTTTAAAGGGATTAAAAAGTGCCTATTCCAGACACTTTTTAATCTGTTTCTTTGATCTTTTGATAATTTGAATAGAGCACTACAAGCTTTTTTTTTTTTTTTAACTACTTAAATTACCATATTTATTGCTTAAACACTTATTTTTGATGTTGATGTTGCTATGATAAAGACATTGCAATTTTTTCTTACAAGAGGTGTTTTAAATTACCCAGTGGTTTTGCTATTGATAATCACAGAAACATAAACAGATGAAACTTACATTTTTATGAAGAATCATCCATTTTTTGAATACAAATTCCCACCAAGGAAAGGTGGTAAATGTGTACATTTACCATCTATTCTAGAAACCAAACATAGTACTTTTTACAGGTCACTTTATATAAACAGAATAGTGGTCTTCTCACACTAATTGTATAATATTATATCTGGAGGAAATGATGGATGCCAGTTCTGTTGAATTGTGCCCATGGAAGTGTCTGTAGAAGGTATCGCATTGCAGAAACTAACATCTATGAGAAAGATACTGTCAACTGGTCTGCTCTCTTCTGATCAAGAATTTTTAGACAGAGTTTAGGTGCATCACCTTAAATGTGAGATTAGTTTTCCATGGTTGTCAGATTTGAGGTTTTTATAGAGATCGAGTATCTGGACAGATGAATAATAAGGAATAACAATTTTTTTTGGAAGCTGAGGTTTCTATAGAGGTGAGGTAGAAAGTTACAAGCAAGAATCAGTCTGAGAGGAGAGATTTGGTCTTAACTGGTAAGTCGAACATTATCAAAGGTAAGGGAAGAAGTGTGTGTATATATACACCCTCTGTCCAAAAAGAAACTGAACTTTTGATAGAAAATAAAACACAGGCCAATTATAATTATTCAAATCATTTATTTCAATCAAGACTCTCCCTCAGCTTCAATACAGCGTTTGGCATGGTTAATTAATTCATTAAATGAGTTTTTTTATATTGGTTTTTGGGATACTGTTGAGGGTCATGGTTGCTGCCGCTTGAACGTTTTCAATGGTGTCATATCGCTTTCCTTTCATCGGCAAATGAAGTTGGGGGGGGGGAGAAAGAAGTCACAGGGTGCTAAATCAGGTGAATACTGTGGGTGATCCAACACACAAACTTGGTTTTTGCTCAAAAACTGTCTCAAAATGTTCGAACGATGAGATGGTGCATTAGTAAATAATTTTTTTGGTTTACCGATCAAGTGTTGATCAATTTTATTAACTGAACCAACTAGTTTCGCCACACAAGTGTGGCGAAACTAGTTGGTTCAGTTAATAAAATTGATCAACACTTGATCGGTAAACCAAAAAAATATTATTATTTACTAATTTATGATCAAGAAAATAATCTTCATGATGAGGTGGTGCATTATTGTGCAAAAGTGACCAGCTGCCTGCATCATGATATTCATGCCGTACGCGATGAATTCTTGCTATCGATTGCTTCAAAACTTCGAGATAAAACTCAGCATTGATTGTTTGGCCAGGCAGAATAAATTCTTTGTGGATAATGCTCCTGGAATCATAGAAACAAATCAGCATTGTCTTTACTTTTGAATTCTCCAAGTGACACTTTTTGGATGTCCCTTTTCTGGTGGTCTCCGCTCAGCACTCTGGCACTTTGTTTCAGGCTCATACTCAAAACACAACATTTCGTCTCCAGTAATGATCGTTTCAAGGAAGTTTGAAACGATCAAACATTATGAGCAGTTTTAATGAGGTCCCTGCAGTATTCAGTTCGATACATTTTTTGGTCGTCACCAACTTGTAAGGAACAAATGGTGACTTCAATTTGCGAAGGCCCAAATTTTCGGTGAAAATGTTGTGCACAGTTGATTTTGGAATCCCCAATTCACCGTCAATCAAACTCATGGACGATTTTGGGTTTTCTTTGAAAAAATCGCTCACTTTTTGGATGTTAACTTTACTCAGTCTGTTTTTTTGACTTCCCGGCTTTTCGTTGCCCTCAAGCGTCTTGCGACCACTTTGAAATCGCTTAAACCACTCGTAAACTTGAGTAAAGGATAAGCATTCATCACCGTATGCTTTTTGAAGTATTTGATGTGTTTCGGCAAAACTTTTACCAAGTTTAACACAAAAGTCAATCGCAGCTCTCTGTTCGAAACTCATTTTCTGACTGTTCATCAAAACACACTGTCACTCTTGGCACTATAACTCTGTTTCTAATGAAACAAATGTCATAAACAGTTGACCTAACACTAATGAAGGTTGCCACTTTCGACAACAAAAGGATATAAGAGGTGGCACCACTAGTTTCTTCTATTTTCGAAAAGTTCGGTTTCTTTTTGGACATAGGGTATATATATATATATATATATATATTTTTTTTTTTTTTTTTTTTTTTTTTTTTTTTTTTGAGGGGTGAGAACTTTTTGGTTGTATCGAAAGTGGCTAGGTTATTATTGTGTCATTGCAGAATCATGTGGAGATTGTTGTTAGGGACACTTACTGTAAATGATTGCGATGTATAAATATTGTAGGGTTTGTCAAATGAGTAGGATAAGTAAGCGTGCTATTATCATCAAAACTGCAGATTGGGTATATAAGGTTAGTGAGTAGGTCATTTAATTGAGGATGAGAGTAGGTGAAATTACAGAGACCTGCATTGATTGAAAAATCTGAGGAAGGAACACCCTCCACTATTACATGCACTGAAAAACTTGAAATGAAAGTTATAGTCAAAGTACAAAGGGAAAAAAAGTATGTCTTAAAATGGCAGTTTTCTGAGAAGTCCCCAATGCACCTAATCCTATCAAATGTCTTTAAAAAATGAAGTGAAGCATCATGAGGTTTTTTTCCCAAACCAGTGGCATGTATCCAAAAGTGATGGAAAGGAGCTGTAAATCTTAATTTGAGAAATCCATATTAGTGGTCACTAATTAATTCACACTGCTCCATGTGTTGAAGAGGCTGACTGCCTGTGACCTTCTCCATTACTTTAGACAGCACTGAAGTGAGAGCTGTAGGTCAGTAGTTTGATTGTGAACAGCATCACCTTTTTTTTTATTATTTATTTTGGAATTGGCTGGACTTACTTCCATGCTATAAGGTGAATTCCAGCAGAGTATAATATGGTATAAGGATAATAGAGAATAGATGTTAGTTCAGGAGTGTATCTCTTGAACATAATTGTTGATATCCCATCAGGACCAGAAGCCTTTTGGTTATCCAGGTTGCTCAAGATTCTTCTTGAGCAATGCAAATTACCTCTTCTGGAACATTGCATCATGCATTGTTCTGGGTAAAGGAGGTGGTGATTTGCCTCGTTCATTTATGCAAAGTTTGGTGAGAAGATTGATGTCACAAAGTCAGTCTTTATATTTAAATGCTTCATTACTGTACTCTGGTGAGACAGAAATTGCAACCAACAGCTTTTGCAAGGGACCAGAAATCATGACTGAAACTGGCACACAGACGGCAAATTTTCTACATTTAGCCCTTTCAATGGGCTCAATGTAGAAAAGGCTAAGTTCTTTTAATGATTTTGCAAGTGTTCCAGGCTTCATTATTAGGTTGTGAATGGAGCAGGAGTTTTTGTCTCAAGCTACTTATGATAGACTGTAATACTTGGACTGCCCTGGTACACGTTTTGGAAAACCATGACTTGGATATGGACTAAGTAAGAATTTTGAACAAACTGGGAAAGATACAACAAGAATAATTTCTTTGGCAGTGTCACAACAAGTATCAGAATCTGGAGAATAGAAACAGTAGTCTGACCATTTTTCAGAGATCTTTTCTTTACATTGTTGTTGTGTCAAAGTAGAATGAGGTTGTGAATGACTGAGGAGAGGGCATTCCACTAGAGATTAAGAGTAGTCATCTCAGCCTAGAAGGAGAATCAGTTAAGAAAAGTTTTTCTTAGGGGTTGCTTAAGGGCTAAAGCTAAATAACTGGGAGGCGATCTCCACTTTACCTATAAGGAATGTGGAGAACTGACTGGAGCTTATGACCTAATGTCAATCCTCACCTTCATGTAGTGCATCCCATTAGTAAGTATCAACTGAGTCCTGAATGAATGAAGATAGACTAGCAGTTTGAGACAGCTGACCAAATAGTCTCTTTCTATTGGCTTAAATCACAAACAATACATATGATGGCATTACAACATGATGAAATTTCATGCTAGCTGAGATGTTGCCCAGTTAAACAAGGTCTCTGCTGTTTTGTTAGGAAACTAGGTGAAACAGTGAAAAGTGCTATTGGAACAAACTCAGCATCAGAAGAACTGAAGATAGGAACCATCAATATAATAGTATTATCAATGGAAAAGAAATTGAACTTGCAGAACTGAAAAAGTACCCTGTATACATAATTGGCATTACTGAGACAAAGAAGATAAAAAAAAGATGAGATTTTACTAAATAATAAGTACAGGTATCCCTCGATGTTACTGCGTATATCAAAATTGCATTAATCAAATCTAATAATCAATGGTAAAAAGTACAATTCATCCCTGATTGATTACTATACTAATAGTTCATTTTATATGGTACTCTTTTAGGAAAGATAAAAAATGAATGCAAAGTAAATGTTTAATGAATACTTGTACCTACATTATTTACTGCAATTTTTTATCAAAAGAGGTTATCAAGAGCGGGCAAAAAAAGCAATAAAACATAAAGAAAAAAAACTGCAAATATAATACATGATGGCACAAATTAAGTGGATATTGAATCCAACGTTATTTCATAGTCGAATATAGAAACTACAAGAGTTTCGTGCTGAATATATAGAAACTAAAAGTTTCAGCAGATGCAAGCATAACCAACCTTATGGGCAACTATAGTAAAGGTGGAGTAAACTCCAGATCACTTTTGCTTAGTATTTTCCATAAACGTAAAGCACATCTTCTAGAGGACATGTATGATAAGTCTTTGGCTCTCTATTGTAATACATGATGGTTTATTTTCAGTTACAATCTAAAAATTATTGAACAAAGAATAAAAAAAATAAAAAACTAAGCCATACCATACTGACATCAGAGGTCGTGGTATCTCTCGGATAACATTTACTGTCAGATATCACAAACCTTTACATAACATGTGTTAAACCAAACTGACAGCAAAAAACAGTGCGTAATATCACTCGTAACATATGAATGCACAGCTATTCATGACCTCCAAGCTATACACTGAATTGTGTGAGAATATTTATATTAAGCATTTTGCTTGTATCTATCAGATCAGCTGCGAGCTCCTCAGGGTTAAAGGCATGTTAATCAAAACTCTTGCCGCATATATCAAGGGATTGCCACAATTAATTTCGCCACAATAAAGGATATTTATATTCAAGTAATAACACTAACACCAAACATGAAGATGAAAAGGTTCTCCTATGAATGAATTGGAGGAATTGTTTGAGTTATTAGAGCAGGCAGCTTGATACATTGAAAAAGGAAAAGTTGGTCCTTGTTGAATATGCCTGATGAAAATGATTTCCCATCAGGCATAAGAACATTTTAAAAAAATTTGGAGGAAAAGGCAAAGTGAATGATAGTGGTATCTTCTGGACTTCTACTCGCAATTACTAACGTTATGTTCCAACATAAAGATGTGCACATGTTCAGGTGGAGAGAAGACACAAAAAAGAAGAAAAGCCTTATTTACTATGTCATTGTTGATAGTGATATCTTCATGCTATTTCAGGATATAAGAGTTATATAGAAGATTTGAAACTGGAAGTGACGTCACTAAGTTTTAAGTAGGATAAAAATGAATATCCCATTGAAAAGAATGGTATGTAAAAAATAATTAAAGTTGAATAACTTTTAAATGTAAACTGTACCTCAACTATACAAACATTATTGAAAAAAAAAAAAAGAATGAAACAGTTCGAAAACAAGAACCAAGCCTTAGAGTCTCATTGGCAGCTCTGAAGAAAACATTGATTAATTCAGCTAAGGAGGCATGTTGTGAAGTTGTCTGCTAGGATAGAAAAATAAAAATGCACAATGGTGAACACAAGAATTTAAAGAAGTAGTTGTGGCAAAAAAGAAAGCACACCAGAAGTTCCTAGAGAGGCCTCTCCCTGATGTCATATTCCAACAGAAACAGTCATGAAGTGGCAACATTATGGTATGGAGGATTTGAATAAATATAGAATGATATTTCTTGAAAATTTCTTGGAGTTCACTTACAACTACAAATTACCTGTCCATTGTGGCTTATCTGGTGCATCCCTTCATGATGACGCATCTTCCCAGATTGTACAGCCATGTTTCAGAATTGGCAGAAGCCCTAAAATACATAGAAAAATGTAAGCGAGCTAAGCTATGTGTGAAAGCAGCTAAACAAAAATCATAGGAAGACTTTGTTAAGAATATAGACGTAATAGAAGAATATAGAAAATAAGTATCAGGAAGGTGGCAAAATGTTATGGAGGCTATTGAAAAAGCTTAGAAATGGGAAAGAGTATAAAAAGAATCAAAGATGATAAAGGTGAAATGAAAAGTGAAGATAATATCCTAGCTGTCTGGAATAATTATGTTGAAAGACTGTTAAGCAAAATAAACAGTAGCAGAAATTTTCAAGAGGAATGCAAACAGGAGTAGATATCAATACCTGAGGTAGAAAAAGCCGACCATTGAAGACTAAAAAATGTCTTTTGAATGAATCTCAATTCCAGGGTTAGGCAATAAACTTTAGAGAGAGAGAGAGGACTCACCCTGATGTCATATTCCCACAGAGACAGTCAGGAGGTGGCAGCATTATGGTATGGAGGATGTTTTCTTGAGAATTTCATGGAACGCTATGTCTTTTTATAAGTCATTCATACAAAACAGCTGGCTATATCACTTGCCCTTGTAGTCATTGGCTCTCGTTTATTAAAAGGACATATTACAACTACAAATTACCTGTCCATTGTGGCTTATCTGGTACAACCCTTTACGATGACTCGTCTTCCCAAATGGTACAAGCAAGTTTCAGCAGGATAATGTACCATGTCATGTTATCAGTATCACTCAAAAGTGAGTTCTTGGAACATAACAGTGTAAGCAGGTATAACTACCAATTAGATGGATTTAAATTCCATGGAAGAGGATTACATGATAACAGATCCAGCACTGAATCCTTCTCCCCCTAACACATCTGCTTGCAGATGTATTGGAAGCAACTTTGACGATGAAAAACACCACATCTACAATGTTCAAACATGTTACAGAGCACATGCTCCACTGCATAACAGTAGTCCTGGTAGCAAGTGGTCTACATGCCATTAGTGTGGTGATTGTAATATTTTGTCTGCACTTTGAATATGTCACCAACAAAATTAACAAATCCGGTAATCCCCAAACACATCTTTATCCACTAGTGACAAGTCTTTTTATAAGTCATTCATGCAAAACAGCTTGCTATATCACTTACCCTTGTAGGCTCTCATTTACTAAAAGGATGTGATTGTCTCTTTCAAAACTAGTTTAGAAAATCTCACTTGGAAGTGATCACCATTTAGTCTTCAGCGGGATAAAATTCAATTTCATATTGAAAAGAAGAACATGCAAGAAAGTTTTAACCACCCAGTCGAAGCGTATATATATCCGTCCAGGTTACCATGGATGCGAAGTGAATATCAAAATTGTAATACCATTGATATTACATTGAAATATGTGATGGATATGAAGTGTAGAGGCGTGATGTATTTTATCCATATTGACGGCAACGTGGTTAAAGCAAATAAAAGTTGAGTAGCTCTCAGATATGAACTGTAGACTAAAATAAACATTATTCAAAAAAAAAAAAAATGAAAGGTTGAGATCAGGAACCAATCAGCCAAATAGGCATGTGGTGAGGTTGTTTGCAAAGATAGAAAAATCAGAACTCCATGGTGGTGCAGGAAAATAAAGAGGCAGTGAAGGAAAAGAAAAAAGCATCTCAAAAGTTCCTGGCAAATAAGTCAGCTTGTGCTCTTAGAGAATACAGAAGCAAATGTAAGAAAGCTGAGCACCGTGTAAAACTAGCAAAACAAAAGCCATGGGAAGACTTTGGTAAAAACATAGAAAATAAATATCAGGAAGGTGGCGAAATATTTTGGAGCTGTTGAAAAAGCTCAGAAATGGAGGAAAGAGTGATGCAAAAAGAATTAGAGATGAAAAGGTCACATGAAAACTGGAGAAAAAGATATGCTTGATGTGCTGCAGAGTAATTACTTCAAAAAATTACTAAATGAAACAAGCAGTTACAGCACAGTGGTAAAAAAAAAAAAAAAATTGCACAGGCATGCAATCTGGAATACACATCCATACTTGAAGTAGAAAAAGGCATCAAAGACTTGAAATGTGGAAAGGCAGCAGGAGTATGATATTCGACCAGAAATGCTCAAGTATGGAGGTATAAAAGTCTTGCAGTGGCTGCAGTTTATAGTTCAGAAGGCCTGGACAGAGGGATGAATTCCAGATAATTGGAGTAGAGTTCTCATAGTACCCATATATAAAAAGGGAAATAAAACTGAATGTGAGAGTTACAGAGGTATTTCCATACTGACTGTTCCTAGTAAGATTTATGCAAGTATACTTGAGAAACGGGTCAAGAATGATTGTGGAAGGGAATATTGGTGAAGAACAAGCTGAATTCAAGCCAAATAGAGGCTGTCATGATCAGATTTTCACGTTACGACAAATGGTTGAAAAATCGTGGGAATATAACAAAGATCTGTATTTAAGTTTTGTAGATCTGCAAAAGGCATAGGACAAGGTGCCAGGAGAAAAGTTATTCAAAAAGCTACAGTTATACGGTGTCAGTGGAGCATTATATCACGCAATACTTAATCTTTATTTGAGTTGTAAGTCAGCAGTTAGAATTGAAGGAAGTACAGGAAGGTGGTTTAATATTAAATCTGGTGTCAGGCAAGAATGTACGTTATCCCCTCTGTTATTCATTATCTCTATGGATCACATTATGAAGGAAAGTGGTATTAAACATGATATCAGAATTGGAGATGTTAATGTCAGCTCTTTGCTTTATGCGGACGATGTTATACTTCTAAATAAATCTGCTACAAATTTGCAAGATTCCCTGACTAAATGGAATAACTGTTGTAATAGATATGGTGAAGGTCAGCATTAAAAAGACAAAGACAATGAAAATAGGCAGAAACATTTGAAAATGTCAATTGTGTTGTGAATGGGGAACCTGTGGAACAATTTAAACATTTCAGCTACTTTGGCACGATTTTTAGTGAAGATGGGAAATATGGAAATCGACAACAGAATCCAAAAAGCTGGTATGATAGGAAGTCAGCTGAATAAATTTATATGGAATACGAGAGAAATGAGTTAAAGCACTAAATTAGCTACATACAAGACAGTTTTCAAACCAATTTTAACTTATCGATCTGAGAGCTGGGTTACAAATAAAACACTTGACCAAAGGTTAGAGACCACAGATATTGAGAGTCCTGAGAAAGATTAGGGGCATGAACAGATGGCATCAATGGCAATATCATATTAAAAACAAGGATATTAGGAAAGAACTTGCCATTGTTAAGTTTGTCCTATGTAATTAAAGCAATAAGAACATGGGATGTTGTAAACTCCAGGATGTTCGTTGAAAAAGTTGTGGTCCTTAGGTGAGCATAACAGATTTCTCATCATCAAAATGTTATATTCAGGCAATAACAATCAAGGAAAAGAAGAATAGCATATTATTCAACATACTATTCAACACTAAATACAAGGCTAATCTTCTTGAATGGCACACAGTCTCAAGTAGAGTGATGTAGGCAAATATGAGAATGGGAAACTGGATAATGAGATTTATTTGTGCCTGTGGTCCCAAAGAAGGTTCTACTAAGGTAGAAGTGAACGAATTTTTGAGACTTTAGAGAAAGCAACTGAAACAATGAAAAAGGAAAAGTTGGTCCTTATTGGGGATCTAAATAGCAGAGTAGGAAATGATTGTCAGACATACAAAAATATTTTGGGAAAATCTGGAGAAAAGAGCAAAGCTAATAATAATTACAAATTCCTGTTGGATTTCTGCTCAGGACATGAACTGGTTATTACTAACACCATGTTCCAACATAAAAATGTGCACAAATTCACATGGAAAGAGGAAACAAGGATAAGAAAAGTCTCGTTGACTATGTTATTGTTGATAGCGATGTTTTCTCCCTGGTGCAGGACACCAGAGTATACAGAGGATTTGAAATTGGAAGTGATATTTAGTCTTGAGCAGGATAAAATTGAATTTCATATTGAAAAGAATAACAAGTAAGAAAGTTTTAAAGCGAATAAAAGTTGAGCAGCTCTCAGATGTGAACTGAAGACTAAAATACACACAGATTATTGAAGAAAATATGAAACTGTTTGAGAACAGCAACCAAACCTTGAAGATTCAGTGGCAAGCCTTGAAGAAAACACTGATTCAGCCATAGAGGCATGTGGTGAGGTTGTCTGCAAGGATAGAAAAATCAGAACTCCCTGGTGGACACAGGAAGTTAAAAGAGGCAGTAAAGGAAAAGAAAAACGCATATTAAAAGTTCTTGACAAATAAGTCAGATTGTGCTCTTAGAGAATACAGAGACAAATGTAAGAAAGCTAAACACTGTAAAACTAGCTAAACAGAAGTCATGTGAGGACTTTGGCAAGAATATAGAAAATAAATATCAACAAGGTGGCAAAATATTCTGGAGGTTGTTGAAGAAGTTTAAGAATGGAGGAAAGGGTGCTGTAAAAGGAGTTAGAGATGATAAAGGTGACATGAAAACGGGAGAAAACAATATCCTTGAAGTATAGAGTAATTACTTTGAAAAACTGCTAAATGAAACAAGCAGTGATGACAGCACAGTGGTAAAAAACACTGACGAGGCATGCAGTCAGGAATACATATCCATACTTGAAGTAAAAAAGCCATCAAAGGCTTCAAATGTGGAAAGGCAGCAGGAGTAGATGATATTCGACCAGAAATGCTGAAGTACGTTGGTATAAGAGTCTTACAGTGGCTGCACTGCATAGTTCAGAAAGGCTGGACTGAGGGATGAATTCCCGATGAGTGGAGTAGAGATGTCATAGTACCCATATATTAAAAGTGAAATAAAACTGAATGTGAGAATTACAGATGTATTTCCCTACTGAATGGTCCTGGCAAGATGTATGCAAGTGTACTTGTGAAACGGTTGAAACTTGGTGAAGAAGCTGGATTCAGGCCCAATAGTGGCTGTGAGAATCACATCTTCACTTTACGACAAATAGTTGAGAAAGCATGGGAATATAACAAAGATCTGTATTTAAGTTTTGATGATCTGGAAAAGGCATAGGTGCCAAGAGAGAAGCTATTCAATATGCTACAGTTATATGGTGTCAATGGGGCATTATATCAAGCTATACTTAGTCTTTATTTGAGTTGTAAGTCAGCAGTTAGAATTGAAGGAAGTACAGGAAGATGGTTTAATGTTAAATCTGGCATGAGACAAGGATGTACATTATCCCCGCTGTTATTCGTTATCTGTATGGATCACATTATGTAGGAAAGTGGTGTTAAACATGATATCAAAATTGGAGATGTTAATGTCAGCTTTATGCGGATGATGTTATACTTCTAAATAAATCCGTTACAAGTCTGCAAGATTCCCTGACTAAATTGAATAACTGTTGTAATAGATATGGTATGAAGGTCAGCAATAAAATGACAAAGAGAATGAAAATAGGCAGAATCATTGAAAATGTTAACTGTGTTGTGAATGGAGAACTCGTGGAACAAGTAAAACATTTCAACTAGCTAGGTAAGATTTTTAGTGAAGATGGTAAATTAAATATGCAAATAGACAACAGAATCAGCAAAGCTGGTATGGTGGGAAGTCAACTGAATAAATTCATATGGAATAAGAGAGAAATTAGTCGGAACGCTAAATTAGCTGTATACAAGACAGTGTTTAAACCATTTTGAACTTATGGATCTGAGAATAGGTCAGAAGTAAAACACTTGACCAAAGACTAGAGATCGCAGATATCAGAGTCCTGAGAAAGATTAGAGGTGTTGAACAGATGATATTGACATTGTCAGCATCCAGGAATGCATTAGCAAAGGTAATCTCAGGTGGTTACCTTTGCTAATGCATTCCTATCAGAATGGGCGAGGAAAGACTAACAAAACAAGTGTTCTCTGTCAGATTGGCAGGAAAACAACTCAGAGGAAGACCAAAATATAGGTGGATTATTACTGTACAAAGTGCCTTAGATGATATAAATATAAGATCTGATAATGTTGGAGTCTTGACAAGTAACAGACTGATTTGAAGGAAAATTGTAGATAAGATGTTAGTAATGATGTAAATTTTTCATGTAGTACTGTCATATCCTGTACACTCCTTTCAGGGTACATGGCAGGAATTTGATTATGATGATGATGATTGCCATTGTTATCATTCAGTATTAGCAGAGCTAATCTCACGTTTTATGGTCACTTAAATAGAATGTGAGAGGAAAGATTAGCAAAAGAAATGTTCTCTGCTAGGTTGACAGGAAAAAGACTCAGACGAAGACCAAACTGTAAGTCGATTGATACAGTAAAAAGTGCCTTAGATGGCAGAGAATATCAGATCTGATAATGTTTGAGTCTTGACAGATAACAGATTAATTTGGAGGAAAATTGTTGATAGGAAGTTAGTAATTATATAAGTTTTTCATGTAGTACTGTGATGATATTCTGTACAATCCTTGAGGGTACATGTGAGCAATTTTGATGATGAAAATCTCATCTTCAAAAATTTGGATTGGTAAATGTGCTCGCAAAATTGACATATGGACTTCTTCCCTGTCTCCCTCCCAAGCAGGTAAGAATTATTTAAAGTTTCTGTTTATGTTATTGTATTCATGTCCAACCCTTTAGCCATTTGACATGTTGAGCATTTGGAAACTAAATGGTCAACATGTCAAACCATCTCTAATGTAGAGTAATTTAATAATAAGGTGCGACACTTTTTGGCTACTCATATATCAAAATATGACTTCAACATTACTTCAAGCTTAGTATCACCTCGGGGTCTGGCTCCCACTGGCAAGACCTCAGTAAAGGTCAAAACCAGTCTGTGTAGTGACCTTTCCCATAATGCATATCATTATACATACTCATAAGGATATGTACTTTGCGTTATGTGATGTTTAGGCAAGTGATGTGATGTCATTAACTTCTATATACGAGTTGCACCAGTCCTGATTATGTTTCAGGTGCAAACTTTGTTTGCTTACACTTTGATAAAGGATTAAACCAATCATATAATTTCTTGGTTTCTTTAATTTATAGTATAACCAAGTGGAAAAACTTCCAACAAGTAAGTAAGTAAGCAGCATACTATATCAGGATATTCTTGTACTTACTAAGGTATGAACTAATATTTCTTCAGGAGTCAAAATGCAAGATAACTCCTAAGTTATCTCACATATCTCATAGATGGTGTATATACATATGGCAACTGTAAGATAATTCAGTTCTGGTTCCTTTACAAAAACAAAAAAAAAAAAAAAAAAATCAGCTAACGCCTTTTTATTCCCGTATATACGGGAGTAGGCGAGGCCATTTAGCCCTATCTAACTTTTGGAGACTGAGTGGGCAGTTCAATCTCCACTGGTACCCAATCAGAGACAGATGGCCCAAAGCTATCACTAATTAAGCGGTACGCAGTGAAGAGAGACGGCTCAAATGTGCCGCCATCTCGTGGTCTCTAACCCTAACACAATATATTTAATATCTGAAATAATGTGGGTTCTACGGTCGATTTTCTTGAGTTTACAGGACGAAAAACCCGAGTTTCCGGGAGGAAAAACCTGCTTGCCCGTGCCAGAGATCGACTAACTCGGGAACCGGTCGAAAAAAGGCTTAGAAAAATTTCCTCTAGTCGCCGACTAGACTCGAAACCAAGACTTCCTTCGTGCGGCCTAGCGCGGTGGTGTGCAAACGCCACATCCACTGAGCTACACAGGCAAAAACAAAACAAACAAAAAAAAAGTTTGTAGCTACATTGATAAAGTGAAATATGACAGGAATTATATATTTTTGGAGAGAATATACTAACAGTATTTTGGGGAGTTTTCTAAGCAGCACCTGAACAGGGCAGTAGTATTCAGAAAGGCTCTCAAAGAATATCCATGGGTAATGTCTTCCCTGTCAGAATAGGTTGTTAACATCTTCACTTGCTAAAATGTTCGATGGTTCTTTACCATATCTTTCATTCTCTCAGTGAAGTGTAGCTATGACTTCTACTTCTGTGTGGTACCATCAGTTAAGACAGATATTTTGTCACATTTGAGATGGGTGAATTTCTGGTATCTACAGTGGGGGTCTCAAAGTTGCCTCTCATTTATGAATCTTAGCACTCCATAGCTTCTTGGAACTAAAGGCTGTTTTGAAGTAAGACATTACTTTGTGTCTTCCAGCTAGTTGACAAGCTTCTTTTTGAGGTCATTGGTCATTATGTGTACACTAACTGGGATCTGAATGTAGAGCAGTGTAGGTGTTATCTCCTTTAATGGCCACAGTGTTGTTATTGTTCCACTGTAATTTTTTAAAAGGCAGTTTGAATGTGGAGAAGTTAGCTGAATTTCCTGGTAATCCTCATAATCTCTTTTCCAGACTTGCTGTGATATCTATTTTGGAGATATTGTGAGGAGTTAAGGCAAAATTAAAATATCTCAATAACAAATTCTTCTTTGACTGAAATAAAGTATAAGAAGATGCATTTATTATGACATAGTGAGGAACGTGTCTGGTCAATTTTTCTTTTTTGTGCAGAAGCCAGCTGGATTTTTTCTATGAGTTAGTTTTATTCTGCAGAGAAATTGAGAGCACTTTGTTTCATGGGAAATGATGATGCCGTTTCAGAATGTAGGAAAAATGCGTGGCGATCAGTGCATTAAATAATCTGTTATGCATTCTTTGTATTTTAGTTTAAATGTTATTTTCTATCTGAAGTTTATTGTTATTATTATTATTATTATTGAGCCAAATATTAGGACATCTGCTCATAGTTTCTGTAAGCAATATAGAGTATCCAGTCTTCATTCTGTGGAGTGTGGGATATCTACATAGATAATGAATGAACAGTTAGAACTGGTAGTTAGGACCTAAAAGACAGTTGTATTCCGTATTGATATAAATTGCACATACAGTTTGGTGATGCTATGAGATACTAGAATAAACAAAGCTGGTCTGATGGGGAAGCCAATTAAATAATATATATATATATATAGAATAAGAAAGAAATTAGCCAAAACACCCAAGTAATGGTATACAGGGTTCAAACGAGAGGTGAGTTAGAAATAGATAACTGAAGAGCACATATAGAAGTAATGAGAAAATTAGGTTAGTGTGAACAGGTGACATGTGACAGAGTAATATTTTAAATGAAGATATCAGATAGAATCTTGACATTATCATCATTGAAGGAGGTGTGAGCAGAACTAATCTTAGATGGTAAGATCAATTAATCAGATTGAGAGAGGAAAAGTTAGCAAAGCAATATTCGTATCAGGAAATAGACAGAGAAGACTTCACTTCAATTTAGATATAATGATGTAACTATTAGTGCCTTAGACAGCTGAAATATTAGACCTATCAGTATTGGAGATCTAAGAAATAACAGATTAAACTGGAAGAAAATTGCTTATAGTAGGAAGTTGGTACTGTAATAATGTAAATACTATTAATAATGCTGTTGAGAAAATGAATTTAATTTTACATTTAAAAATTATTAGATGAATTTAATCATCAGCTGTATACAACTGATGGTTTCAATTACTCTTTGGTAACACTCCTATACAAAAAAAAAAGCACGTATCATTTCTTTTTAAACAAAATCTTTTGGTAAACAGTGCTTCAATGAAGTCTCTTCATTAGTCCACGTCTCCAGTCATGTGCTGTAGGATTTTGAAGCCTGTCTTCTCGTCTGGAGATAAGTGGGTGGGTGTGCATAAAGTAGTGGCTTTTTTTTTTAAATGCAGAAAGTTTATTGTTATGTTTGTTATCAGTGGAAGGCCTGTAAAGGAAGATACATTTTTGATGTCCAAGTTTTACTGACATAAATGTTATGAAATAATTTATTTATGCATGAAAAACTTGTGTATTCAGAAGACAATCTTCTTCTTCAATGTATACAGATCTTTCCTTGGATTATCATCATTATCCAAGGAATTATGATGTTCTCTAAAACATGAGAAATTATTTGTAGATAAGTATTGTGAAATAATTATCATAGGTATACTTAAGTTCTTTTGTCTGGTCAGCTGAACCTGGGTATTAAGAACTATTCTTTTAACCTTTCACCGAGAGATGGAGAATACTCTAGGGGTGATTAATACTTATAATGTATTTAGTGATTTTACATGTCATGGATGGAAAATCACTGAAAATCTTTGGATGATATATCATTCAAAGAGATTTTGAATGATATATCATCCAATATATTTTTGTCAGATTGAAATACTAATCCACAGTCATCTAATTTTTGTATTAGCTTAGAATTATTTCCAAGCTTCAGAGTACACAAATCTGGGAATAAATATTTATACAAAACACATGCTACAGTTAAATTACATATTTTGTTTCATGTATTGTAAAACATCAGTGAGGTGAAGAACAATAATAGAAATTTGAACACCACATGCATTACAATAGAATCCTTCTAACATGCAGTCACACGTAGTAACTAGAATAAAGTGTGTGTGTGTGTGTGTTAAAAATTTACTTAATTCAGTTGAGGATAACAATTTCCAAACTCAAAATAGAAAATAAAAATTGTAAAGCTTCATCACTTTCTTTGAATAAACTTTCAAATTTATAAGTGCAGTTATGTTAAAGTTTGGTGTTATCTCATTAGATCCCCTGGCTAGTGGTGGTGTTTCCATATTGAGCCAGACCAGATTTGAGGTTTAATCCCTACCGGCCAAGGTCTATGAAATAGTAAGGTCAAATTGCACTTCTTATGGATGTTATTCAACGAGTGTTACAGAATCGTATCCAGATTTAGCTGGATGTCTATAGGTCATGGCCAGTTGGGGTGTTAAAATTGGATATGACTGGTATTCTGAAGGACTTTTTTATTTCACCGAACCTCCTGTTTGACTAAAATAACACAAATTGCAGGAACATGTAACTTGATAAACACCAGGTAAATGATTATCGATTTGTTTGGTTTACTTCTAGATGGTAGTGAGTTAGAATTTCTAATGTTTACCACATGTTCAGGAACAGCTTTAATATAAGGAATAGAAGTTATGCAGACTTATTCCTCCCTTGGAGAATCTTGAGAGAAATGTCAATGAGTTGACTTGTAATTTTTGAGTTATAACCATTTAATGGGTCATTTTTGATAGTTTCCCGGTTCCTCTGTGTGTAAATTTTATGTTCTTTAGATATGAAAGATTTTTAATTCCATATTTTTTGAAATGCCATGCAGAAGAAAGTAATCGATCAGGTTCTTTATCAGATACACAATCCTCCTGATGATCTTTTCTCTAAAGTAAATTTGATTTCAGGTAGTAAATTTTATGTAGAAAGCAATGAAGCTTCACTTCAGTGCCACTCCAAATAGCAAAAATATCTACATAGTGTATCCAGAGAGAGGGGGGGGGGTCGAGATGTCAGATTCTTTCTTCAAGTTAGGTAGGTATTCTAAATAAAAGATGCTAAATTTAATATAGTGGTGATCCCATTGCAGTTCCTTCAACCTGTTTGCAAAATGAATCTAGATATTTCAGATGAAATATCTAGAAATGTTCCTAAATTTGAATAAAAATTAATTTAGGTGGAAATTCTTGGAGTAAAAATTCTGATGTCTCAGTATTAGAAAAACATTTATGAAAAAGAATACAATTTTCTCAAAGAAACTGATCAGTTAGGCAGATGCCAAAGGTAGATAAAAAGATTTCTTATGGGAAAAACTGCCTATGGAATCAACAATAGATTTAAGAGAACAATTAATTTTATGTAGTGTGGGTGTGCCATCGATTCTAGGAAACCTTGCCTGGTATGTTCTGAGATTTTTTAGTTATATATATTTGCTTGGTCAGTAGACTTGCTCTTATATAATTTGTTTAGTTTATTTAGTTGGCAAGATCTCTACTAATCATAGCACATGTATTTACAATCACTTCTGGATATTTCATCTGGAAAGAAACTTTACAAACAGGTTGAATAGGAACTTCAAGGAGCTCACCTCTATCACCAAATTTGGCTAATTTTTATTTATTTTTAGAATGCCATGAAGAAAGAATTTCAACTATCAAACCTAAACCTTCTCTCTGGCTATAGTATGTAAATTGCATTTATGCTATCTGCATTGGCACTGAATTGGAGCTGATTTCTTTTCTACATAAAATTAATAATATACAGTTGAATCAAATTTATGTAGAGAGGAGAATACTTTTTTTTAAGACAATCACATCAAATTGCATAGGAAACATACATGACCCTTGCAGTCAAATATATACTTCACAAACCCTTATATGTCCATTTCACCAATATCTGCAGCCTCAAACTCCAACCTTAATAGTGTCCTCTACCATTGCCAGTCTACCAAACCCCACCTACTCTTCCTGGCAGAGACCCAAATCTCACCACCACCCAGCACTGCATCTCTCAGCTTTCCCAATTACTCACTTTTTGAATTATGGGTGGCATCTGTACATATATCCACACTCTGATATACCATGCCAGAGAGCATCCAGGGTGGACCCTAGAACTGTCCAACTTTGAGCTTCTTGAGTTGAAAATTTCCCTACCCCACTCAGTCACATTCATTTCCTGTCTCTGTTACTCTCCCAATGCCACCAACCACTCTGAGTTCTTTAACTTTCTCTCCTTAAACATTGATATTTTCCAGTCCTGCTTATCATCCTCCTAAGAGATTTAATCAAATTTATGTAGAGAGGAGAATACTCCACAACACCAATTGGCTTTCCACTTCCAGTTGTATAGATCAAGCAGGCAGAGATAATGAAACATTTGCCATCACTCACAACCTTACACAAATTGTTCACGTACCAACCAAAATGCCACTACCATACAAGTGTTTTGACATTATCATAGTGCCAAGTGTGACAGCCTCTGTGATGTCTGTGTCTCATTCTCATATTTGG
This sequence comes from Typopeltis vanoorti, assembly GCF_054136105.1. Taxonomy (NCBI): domain Eukaryota; kingdom Metazoa; phylum Arthropoda; class Arachnida; order Uropygi; family Thelyphonidae; genus Typopeltis; species Typopeltis vanoorti. The sequence goes on from NC_143549.1 coordinate 136,551,467, forward strand.
GCTATTGTTTTTTAGCCTTCCAGCCCAAACATATGCACTGAAAGTATCTCCAAAGTAATTCTTACTGACATGGAAACATACATTTCCCACATTACTTTAAACTACCATCCCTTAACTAAGCCTTGGTTCTCCAAAAGATGTGACAAGGCTGTACAAACAGAAAAATCGATCATACCACAACTGGTTTACATCGAGAACTCTATCCTTTTTTTAGTGCTTATACTCAAGCATGAAATAGCTGCAAGAAATCTATCAGTGCTCTTTCAAAGAGAGTTTAAAAGAACAGAAAGCAGGAAACCTGCAGCTTGTCCAAACAGCAGCCGAGCCTTTTGGTCTCTTGCCAAAGCAATTGTAACTTTTGTTCAACGCTACTCCTCCCCTTGCAGCATTACCCACAGAAAACACTAGTCTCCTGGCTTCATACTTTGCCTCCAATGCATGCATAACTGACTCTAGTAAATGCCCTCCAACCATTCCAGATGTGTGATACTCAATGCCACCACTATCCTTTCACCAGAAGGAGATCAGAAATACCTTGTCCAAATTAGACACGAAAAAAAGTCTCCTGGGTCCTGAATATTTGTGCACCAGTTCATACTCTCCTACTCCACTGGCCACAGCCTGGAAATTGGCCTATGTTAAACCCATTCCCAAGGAGGGAGCCAAATCACTGTCATCAAACTACTGTCCTATCTCATTTACTTCAGTCTTATCTATAATAGCAGAGAGAATCATCAATTCCCAACTCCTACACCACCGTGAACACATCCAACTAATAAATGACCACCAGTATGGCTGCCGGTCAACAGGAGATCTACTCACATATGCCACCCATCTCTGGACAAATGTGATGAAGAAGTTTGGTGAATCCCAAGTTGTTGAACTTGATATCTCCAAAGCCTTTGACTAGGTCTGGCACACTCACCAAACTCTCATCATTTGGTCTGTCCCATGACTGCTGCAATTGGATTGCCAGTTTTCTGACTGGATACATGTTACATATGATGGTGGATGGGTCTTTATTCTCTCATCTTCCTTCTTTATATCAACCACCTACTTCAGTTGACCTCCAACCCAGTACACAGTTTTGCAGATGATGGCACTTTGCACTCCCCCTTTCATTTGACAAACCTTACTCTACACAAATCACCTCAACATACAGAACATCAACCACCACTTCCACAATTCTGATCTCCAAGCCATCCTCTAATGAGGTTTGGATAACTTCATCCATTTCAATGCTAGCAAAATCCAGTTCTTATTTCCACAGAAAAAAAAAAACATTTTCTTCCAGTATTATTCTTGACAACAATCAAATTTCTAGACAAGATGTGATTTCTCTTGAAATCATCCTGACATCAAGCCTCTCCTGGCATAAACACATCACAGCCATTGCCTCCTCAGCTTCCAAAAAAAATAGGACTTCACCTCCGAACAGCTCTTAATTCACCCAGCTGTTGAATACTGTTCTTACATTTGAGGTGGAGCCTCTAAGAGCTCCCTCAAAATGCTTGACTCGATACAGAAGGGGGCAGTTAGATTGATTAATAACTCATCTCTTACCAACTCGCTCCACTCACTTTTGCACAGACATTTGGTTTCTGCAATAAGTGTGTTCTATAATTATTTCCATGGCAAAAGTTCATATAAAATAGCATCAATAAGTCCCCAACTCAGTAATAAATCCATTGAAATGTTCAGTGTTGCCACCCAACATTCCTTCACAGTACAACTCAAACCCCACAGAACAAGTTTCTTTTTCTCTTCTTTCATCCCTGCCACTGATGTATTGCAGAACATTCTTACCCTTAGGTGTTTCCCAAGGAATAGGATATACACGCTTTTAAATCAAACACAAACAAGTTTCTCCTTTCCCAACTCATTATCCTTGAGTTGGGAAAGGAGAACCTCTTGTATATGAGATCTGATGGATATCATTCAGCTTCTGTCTACCATAAACCAACTTATATGGGTTGCTATATTCTTGTCTCATTGGCACACCATCCATGTGCGCCAATGAAACTAGGTTGTAACCAGGTCCCTCCTAGTGTTGGGGGGGGGGGGGATCCTGGTTACAGTGCGATGGCACTAGATGAAAAGTTTAAATCATTAACTATCATTGGTTTTCTCCCAAAATCTGGGCCCTTAACTCTATTTGTGTACTGAACTGCAACTTCAAATGACAACCACTTCAACTAGATTAATAGTGAAGTTATTGATGTTACTGAGATTGTAAGAAAGACATTGGAATTCATTGAAATAATACTTAGCCCTAATCATCTGGATGATTACTTCATCTACAACTTATCAGTTGAATTATCAACTCATTGATAATTCAACTATGGCAAACACATGCCCAAGAGTACCATTAAGTCTGAAAAAGTTTTAAACTATAGCAATTCTTATTAAGAATAATGACATTTACTACATTTCTAATGTTCTCTTATATGTACATTTGCAGATGAAGCTTTTTCAAGTAGGATGAAACTAGTTGTTTTTTTTTTTTATTTTTTGATAGAAACTTTTAAATGATATTGTAGGTTATGATTATTTCTATATCCCCAATTTACTGTAACATAATTTAACATTATGATCTTTAACTATTTGATACTGGGCGTGCTGCAGAATGCCCAATTCCCACGCCAAAATCCAACAAAACCGAATGTAATAACGGAACTCAGGTTTGCTGGAGTGGGGAATGTATTGGATCCATATGTCAGAAATATGAAATGGAGGAGTGTTTTCTTACAGATTCTCATGGAGCAAAACCAGAGGAAATGTGTGAAGTAGCCTGTCAGAACAAAGGTAAGTTTGTTGATTGCAAGTTTTATATTTAAAAAATAATTTTATGGAATCAGTGATATAAATAATATGGTGGAGTGGGGATCTTTATATTCTGGTTTATATAGGATTGAAATAGAATGCTAAAGAATAACATTGCATTCTTTTTTCTTTTTTTTTATTTGTTTGTAAATCTCACCCACGAAAGGCTGTAAACCTCTAGTTCGTTATTATTATGGTTAGGCTAAGTGTTAAATAATTCAGAAGCTCTGTTCTGGAGACCAAACATGGAACTTTCTTTCAAGGCACTTCAAGCCTTTAATAAGCAAGATGGTGTTCTTGCTTATTAAAAGTTATAACATTATAATAAGTCTATTATATGGTGATCTCTTACCATATAATAGACTTGTTATAATGTAAGGTTTGCTATAGTGAATGGGAGTGGGGGGGGGGGTCTCCCATTCAGTCCATTCCCATGAAACAACAGAAATGGCAGGAAATACAACAAAAGAAAATCACTGGGAATAACAAAGGAAATGGTAGCAAATTGAACACAGAAAATATTGGGAAATTGACAACAGAACACTTAACCAGCATGAATGTTGGAAGTTTATTTTCCACTTGGTTAGACTATAATAACTTTAGTTTAGTCCTTTATCCAAGTGTAAGCAAGCAAAGTTTGTGCCTGAAGTATCTTCAGGACTGAGGCAACTCGTAGTAAATTATAGTATAGTATTTATTATAGTCTAACCAACTGGAATATAAACTTCCAACATCTTTCTCTAAATCCAGAGTAAATTAATAATAAGATGGTACACCTTTTGGAAACTCGTATAAGTAAATATGACCTCTCCATTACTTCTGCCTTAGTATCACCATTTCTGGGTCTGCCTCCCACTGACGAGACCTTAATAAAGGTCAAAACAGGTCTGGGTAGGGGCCCTTCCCTTAATGCATAGTATTATACATGTCTGCAAGGAGATGTGCTTTGCATTATGGGAGATACTGAGACAAGGAGTGATGAGAGCTTGGTCCACCTTTACTACAAGTAAAGGTAAAAAAAAAATGGAAACATTAGAAAGAACTAGAAGAGTATGAAGATGCAGAATGTAGGTTTACATGCTGAAGTGTAGCATAAGCTTAAATTAATATCACTTACCTCAAATCTTTTTTTGTTTTTTTTTAAGGGATATAGAGATGCAATCAAAAGATTTCAGGAATTTTATACTGAACTCTATGAAGACAAAGACCGAGACTCATCTATGGATAACTTGAGTGAGGAAGAACACGATGCCCCTGAGATCTTACAAGGTGAAGTGGAAATTGCACTTCAGGAAATGAAGAATGGAAAAGCCCCAGGAGAAGAAGGAATTATGGTAGACTTCTTAAAATTGTGCAGAAGCGCTATTATAAAACCGCTGACTAAACTCTTTAATAAATGCCTAAAACAGAGAAAAATTCTAAAAAATTGGAACAATTCACTTCTAATATTAATTTTTAAAAAGGGCAATAAGGAAGAAATTAAAAACTACAGACCTATAAGCCTACTCCCCACCATATATGAAGTCTACACAAAAATTATAAATAATAGAATAAAATCTAAACTAGAGGGAATGCAATCATGTGAACAAGCTGGATTTAGAAAGAATTACAACACTTTGGACCATATTCACAATTAAGACAGCTCATTGAAAAATCAGTTGAATACAATAAACCTTTTTGTTTGGCCTATATAGACTACGATAAAGCATTTGATTCAGTTAAAACATCTACAACACTAAGAACACTTTAAACCATGGGAACTGAGAAACTGTATATTGAAACACTAAAACATATTTACAATAATGCAACTTCTGTAATTAAATTATATAAAACAGTGAAAAGTTCCCAATACAAAAAGGTATCTGGCAAGGCGACACCATATCTCCAAAAATATTTACAGCTGCACTAGAGGAAGTCTTTAGAAGCCTTGATTGGGAAACAGAAGGAATAAACATAAATGGAGAAAGGCTGCATCATCTGAAATTTGCAGATGATGTTGTCCTAATAGCAGAGCTAATCTCAGATGGTATGGTCACTTAAACAGAATGGGCAAGGAAAGATTGGCAAAACAAGTGTTCTCTGCCAGATTGGCAGGAAGACCAAGATATCGGTGGATTGATATGGTACAAAGTGCCTTAGACGATAGAAATATAAGATCTGATAATGTTGGAGTCTTGACAGGTAACAGACTGATTTGGAGGAAAATTAATTAGGTAGGAAATTAATAATGATGTAAATATTTCATGTAGTACTATCATATCCTATACACCCCCTTGAGGGTACATGTCAGGAATTTGATGATGATAATAGCAGATAATCCTAAAGATCTGGAAGAAAGGCTAAATCAGCTAAATGAAGCCTCCAGAGTAATTGGATTAAAAATAAATAGAGAAAAAATAAAAATAATGATGAATCAATACATAAACCATAGAACTGTCAAAGTTGGAAACCATGAAAAAAACAAGTTACTTCATATGTATATTTGGGCCAATTGTTATCCTTTGAGGATTGCCAAAGAAAAGAGATTGAACGAAGCATTCACCTTGGATGGATGGCTTATGGGAAAATGAGAGAAAAATTCAGAAGTGACATCCCTATGAGTCTAAAAAGGAAAGCTTTCGACCAGTGCATACTTCCTGTCCTAACATATGGAGGAGAAACATGGACTTTAACAGAAGCCCTAAACAAAAAACTGAGAATAACACAATATCGCACATGGAGAGAAGTATGCTAAAAATAATATCAAGAGATAGGAAGACAAATACCTGGATAAGATCTCAAACAGGTGTCATGGATATTGTAAAATACATTAAACAAGCTAAGTGGAGATGGGCTGGCCATATTGCCAGATGCAGTGACTGGCGATGGACTAGAAAAACAACAGAGTGGAGACCAAAAACCGAGTGCTCTGGAAAATCATGGGGGGAGACCTTCATCCAGCAGTGGACAGAACTAGAAGGTTGAAGAAGAAGACTTCAAATCTTAATGATTAACTAAATGGGTACAGTCAGGCAGCTTTATAATAGGTCACCTCTAATTATAAGAAGGAAGGAGAGGATACAAGTGATGAACATTCTAGACTGCATTTAGTCAGCTTAAGGGAATGGCACAGCAGGTAGTGTGAACAAGTCATCTTCCTAATTGAGCAGAGTCAAATGATGGATAGGCTGGCATAAATTGATATGGTTCTTAGAAGTATCATGCAACATATAGCATTTCTTTATTTTGAAGTTTAAGTAAAATTTATGAATCTTGTGTGATTGGGAGATCATTTTATATTTGAAAGCTTTATCTATAAAGATAAAAATAACTATTTTGATATTTGGAGCTAAATTATTAATTTCATTGGTACAGTCTGCACATGTTTAGTTCATTATGAAGATTTCAGCTAAGTAACATTAATTTTCCCTAAGAGAACATTTCAAAATTTAAACCATTAATTCTGTATTTTCATTTTTATTATTTCATACTCCTAGTTGTTTCTTTGATATGTCTCCCATTATCATTTGCATTTGTACTTTTTCATGGTGTTGTTTTGTATTCCTCATGTTTAATTCCTATAATCGTCTTTGTTATTCTCCATGATTTTGTTTGTTCTGTTTCCTGCCATTTCTTACAGTTTCAGTTCTACTTCTTACCATTGCCTTTATTAGATATGGCACCATACAAAACTGTACTGTTATCAGCAAACATAAAGGAATTGGGAAACATCGCCACTAATGGTTTGAGAGTTCCTTTCAAGGTGCTTTCTTGGTTGTTGGATGGGATGAAGACCTTTATGTTTTTCTTTTCTTTATTTGGAAAACTTCAGACACCTGCATTGATGTTTTCTTGGATTTTTAGTGTAGTTGCATATTCTAAGAAGAGCCTTTATTGTTCATAATTGCCATGGTTTTTTATTTGATTCTCTGAGTGGTAACTAGAGTGGAGGTTGTCAGCCCTTACTGTCTGTAGTGGTAATAGCAGATCGAGCATGTTTTTCTAAGTGGATGTCTCTCCATAGTAGGATTTGCCTACTATGGAGAGACTTGAAGAAGGGCCATCTAGATATTTTAGGTACTGCAGTTGTGAAAGCTTCTTTTATGCACCCTATAATGTGGTTCACTGCATTACTAATAAGTGACAAGCTGACTCTTACTCAATCAAATTCTGTTAAGGGAGTCAAGGTCAAATGGTTGACCTCCTCACTCTATTTTTCATTGTAATATCCATGATGGCATATGTAGTTTCCCATATAAAAGGAGTGGATGTCATGGGAAAAATGATCACTCATGTATAAGTTATCAGTTTCTATCTTAAAGGTATGAAGAGGGAAGGTGAGCATATTTTTGTCATTGGCAGTGAATGTGTGAGTAAGCATATATAAAAATGTATAGTATCCTCTTTTTAAGAGTATGGATTATTACTGTTGAGCATAAGTTCAACAACCTTCCCTGTGATATTAGTATCTGCATTATCCCCACACATGTTATGGTCATATAAATCTCCCATTACAGTGCACAGTATATGGGGGACAACCAGTGGCGCACCCAGGGAGGGGAGCCAAGGGGCCTTTCCCCTCCCCTCCCCTCCCCCCCAAAAAAAGAAAAAGTTAAAATACACTAAAAAAATTTCCAAAATACTTTTCCTAGTTTAAATTCATTTTTTTATTTATGTTGTGTCATGTCTTCTATTTCTATACTACTTATGAATTAGCGGTCACATAAGGTGAGAGTACTGTATAGCAGTGTTTCTCAACCTATAGTCCACGACGATGGAACAGGTGGTCCACAGGCAGACTTTAATTAACCAAATAAATCTATATATTTTAATTATCCAAACAAAACAAATTAAAATTGAATAAGTAAAAATTATTGAAATAAAATGGATAGTTAAAAAATAAAATAAAAATAGCGGCAGAATGTTCATGGAATGAACATTCTGCCACTATTTTAATTTGTAGCAGCAGAATGACGAGTAATAAAAGAGGGGTGAAGTGAAAAACAGTATGGTTTTATTGCTTCCATCTTCCCTTGCTGTTTTGTCAGATTTGAAGTGAACACGTGCTGTCCACATTTCAACCAATTGCTTGTTGTTTATTGATTTTTATTGTTGAAGAGTTTCCTCCTTCAACCAAGGCTCAGTATATCTTCAGAAGTGCTAAGTAATACTTGGACAAAGTGTGTTGTGAGTTAACCCCAGTATTTATATTTTTCGGAAATCACGGTAAGATAAAAGCAAGCTGCCAGTTGAGTTGAAATGCTAACTCTCTTCAACTGAATTCCATATGTGAAACTGCCATAACAACATTCACTATATATATATATATATATATATATATATTTAAGTTTTAACATGTTTACGAATTTTAACACCTTCGGTTGAACTTTATTGCTGCTTTGGAGCAGGGGAACTCACACACATCTAATTAATAACAATAGTTCTTAGTTAGATATGTGTTTGCCGGTGCAACATATGGTTTTTGCTCGAGTCTAAATAGCTTAGTTTTTATCCCAGTTGTCTCTAATTGCACTATTTGTTGAGAAATATATTACACAGACTGCTGGTATCTTATTCACTGACATAATAAAAGTACTCGTTTTTCTTGCCTCTGCAATATATTGCAGAGGCAAGAAATTGGGGAAGAGCGTGCTGTTTATCGTGGGAGCAAATTACTATCCCCCCCCCACTTTGAACGTGTTTTAGCTTTTTTTCATTTGTTGAAGTATATGCAAAACTTTTTAATTTCTTTTTTCAAAAAGTAAAATCAGGGATATGAGTTATATGCGAGGGCGATTTATATTCGAGTAAGTACGGAATTTCAATTATGGATAAGTACATTGGTACCTTCTTTAAATGGAAAAATAACTTGGATGACAGTGATAATACCAAACGAGTTTGTAATGACAGTTTGTGTGTAGTTTCTGAAGAGAAAGAGGTCTGTAACGAATCCACAGAAACACAAATTCCCATCAGTTGCAATGCGATAATATTAATACGCTGAACGAAAGGAAAGATTTGCTGACTTGCTGGACACTCGACCAGTGGATCTCATTCAAAGGTAAATACAATCAGTTTTTTTTGTAGGAACATTTTTCTGTTTTGTGACTTTTCTCCCTTTACGATAATTATGCCTACATTATTGTGTTATTATTCAACAACTGTTTACAGTTTAGAATGTGTATATAAATCAATATCAACAATAGCCCGATTACAAACACGGGATGAAAGGGGTGGGGAGGTTTGGAGCTTCCCCGGATAGTATTCAAAAGATAAATACAATTGGTTATTTTGTAGGGCCCGAAACTTATTAGTTTAGAATTTAACCACTGGGAAAGCGTTTGTGTCCATCTCAAAACTCTGAAACAGAATTTGGAAACATATTTCCTGAATAACTTTTATAAGAAATTTCTGTGGGTTCACGATCCATTTCAGGCCTGCAGTCACGAGAATGACCTTTCGTTATCAACAAAAGAACAGCTAATTGAGCTTTCAAGTGACAGTGGGCTAAAAATGCAATTCCGTGATCATGGTTTGGCTCGATTCTGGATCTCGCCTTCACTGAGAAGTGAATTTCCCGAATTATCTGAAGAAGCATCGAAAATCGTCATTAGTTTTTTACAACCTATCTTTGCGAGAAGGGATTTTCATCACTCCTTCAAATAAAAACAAAACACAGAATTCGTCTTAGTGTGTGTGTGTGTGTGTGTGTGTGTGTGTGTGTGTGTGTGTGTGTGTGTGCCGATCTTCGACTGACGTTGACCAATATTGATCCAGATAACCAGCAACTCTGCAAGGCCGAGAACCGCATCCATCTCATTAAAAGTAAATAGTAAATAACTATCATATTATTTATTTATTTAATAAAAATTAAAACTTTGTTCGATGATGATACACTTTTACTCGTTTACTTCCAAGTTAATTTTGTTTCCATATATATTCAAAACATGCTTTTAGATTTATTATGTTATAAATGGCAGTTTTCCCCAAATGTTGGTAATCCCCACATACGTTTTTAAAAAAATTACATAACTTAGTGGTCCATAGAATTGTTTTAGGCATTATACTTGTCCTTGGGCATAGAGAGGGTGAGAAACGCTGTCCTATAGCTGTCGTCCGAGCTGGACCAGAGAGGATCATGGGTATCATGTATTGGCGAATCATTGCAGATGCTCGGTCATAGGTCGTGTGTGCATGTCTTGAACTTGAAACTTCTTTCTATCTCTGAAGAGTAACCTTACCGTACGTAAATTCTTCAATAACATTGAAGTTAAGTTAAAGTTAAAATTTTAAAGTTAAATTTGTAAAAGATTTCATTTTGTTTTTTGGATTTTGTGCTTCAAATTATGGCTGAAAAACGTCAGCAGAGTATTTTATTGAACTATTTCAAAAAAAAACCAAAAAAGGATGATTCGAATGTCAGTAGCAATGTTGGCACTAATAATATTGTCAATACCGATTTGGATTCGGTTTCCCCAGTCGTAGGTCTGACAAAACCATCGAATTATCCAGAAGAAAGTACTTCCATAGTTATTAATAATTCTCATGACATCACATTTTTGAAAGAACAAACATTTTCTGACGATAATTTAGATATTGTGAAAAAGTTGTGGAAACCAGAACCAAATTTTAATTTTCCTGCAAACTGTGCTGCAATTCACAACCAAAGTTTTCAATACACATGGTTTGAAAAATTTACATGGCTTGTGTACTCTCAAGTTGAAAATAGTGCATACTGTAAATACTGTGTGTTTTTTGCACCTGCTAATGTTGGAAAATCTAAATCTGAAGTACCTGAGCAGTTAGTTACGCGAGGTCATAATAATTGGAAGAAAGCCATCGAAAAATTTAATAATCATCAAAAAACAAAATATCATATAATGGCTGTTATGACTTACGAAAGGCTAAACAATATTCGAGATGGAAAATGTATTCCAATCAATCGACAAATTGATGTAGATGGTGCATCACACGCTGCAGTTAATCGGAAACGATTAGAACCGATTATAAAAACAGTAATTTTATGTGGTCGGCAAAATATACCCTTGAGAGGATATCGTGATTATGGAGAATTTTCATTTGAACAGGAGCCAATCGCCAGTGAAGGCAATTTTCGAGCATTGTTAAGAACGAGAATCAATGTTAAACATTCTGCCAAAAACGCTACCTACATTAGCTGGAACATACAAAATCAAATTATAAATGCATGTAATGAAATCATTTTGAACCGGTTGGTCAAAAAAATTAATTCGCCGAAATGTTTTTCAATTCTTGCCGATGAAACTTGTGACATTTCTACCACTGAACATCTGTCCTTGTGTGCCAGGTATATAGATGAAGAAAATGACAACAAAGTTTGTGGACAATTTTTACAATTTGTTCCTGTAACAAGCAGGAACAAATTGTAAAAATTTGTTCCCGCTTGTTACAGGAACAAATTTTTACAGGAGAAAACTCATCTGACAAAATATTAGAAAGCTTAAATAATTATGACATCAATTTGTCATATTTACGCGGGCAAGGTTATGACGGTGCCGCATCAGTGAGCGGAAAGTTTAACAGTGTCCAATCTCACATATCAGCTATATATCCACAAGCTTTATATGTTCATTGTGCATCACATAGTTTGAGTTTGGCAATTGGAAATGCTGTATCTGTGACTGAAATAAGAAATTGCATTGGCATAATTGAAAAGGTATACAATTTCTTCAATACCCCTAAGAGACAGGACGTCCTTGTTCACAACATTGATAAATATACACCGGATACTAAGAGACAGAAACTATGCCAAGTTTGCCCGACTAGGTGGGTTGAACGCCATGAAGCCATCATGACCATGGTGGAATTATATGATGTAGTGATTAATAGTCTTGAAACAATCATTTCTTGGGAAGACAGAGACTCGTCCTCTAACGCAAAACTTATGAATGATTCATTGTGTGAATTTGGTTTTATAATATCTTTATTTAGCTTGCAAAAAAATTTGCGTACACCTTACCATTGTCTAAAATAATGCAAAAATCTGACAGTGACCTCTTAATTGCCCTATATTTTGTTGATGATGTTGTGGCTCAATTAAATACCATTCGTGAAACACCAAAGTTTTCATTTAAAGATATTTACGATGAAGCATGTATAAAAGCTGATAATTTTAATATTGACATTACAAAGCCAAGGACTACATCAAAACAAACATTAAGGTCCAATGTTCCAGCCGACTCCGTAGAAGAGTATTTCAGGAGAACTATTTGCTGATCAAATATTGACTCAACTTCAGGATCATTTCACTCGGCACTGCAACATTTTGAAAATTTTTTTTTTCTCTTATACCAATGGAAAAGATTGCTCCAACAGCAAGTGCAATGGAAGATTTTCGTCAATTATGTGAATTTTATGCTGGTGATTTGCCTTATAAAAATCCAGCAATTTTGAATGCCGAATTCAAGTTGTGGTATGAGAAATTTGAAAAACCGTTTGCAATAGCTCCATGGAAAAATGCTGTTGATGCAGTGTGACAAAATGATATATCCTAACATCTATAACTTATTAAAAATATTTGCAACGCTTCCGGCAACAACATGCATCAGTGAAAGGTCATTTTCTAACTTACGCCTTTTAAAAACTTATTTAAGATCTACCATGACACAATCATGATTGAACGGACTGGCTTTGCTGTATATACACAGAGAGATTAATGTAACCACGATGGAAATAATTCAAGAGCTTTGTAAAAAGAAAAGAAAACTGGATTTTATTCTTTAAATAAATTTTTATAATCACCTACTGAATTTTATTTAATGGATAAAATTTTAGTTGATTGGATAAAAATATTTTTAATCCAAATTCATTGCATTAAAAATATTTTTATCTGTTCAACTCCCCCCCCCCCCCCCCCAAGATTAAACCCTGGGTGCACACCACTGGGGAGACAACTACAACATATCTGCACTAGGTGGTAAAGAGATACAGCATATATAATAAGAAGTTATATGGAGAGTGGAATAATAGTTACCTTCTGTGGTATGGTTGAGAAGTATTTGCTGGAATGTAGTAGTATTGTTCACAAGGATGGTCAGGTTGATCTGCTATCCTGTCATAACAGTTGATGGCAGAAATTTTTCTGTAGCCCAACTAAACAGCTAAGTCAAGTATCTTAGTTATCATAATTTGTTCTCAACTATGGCTGACATCTCTTTACTAGTTCCACTGACCAAGCTGATATAGATGAATTATTTGCTGTAAGCAGTGATCTAACATAAATTATCCATCTACCAACCAGAATATAACTTTTTTCACTCACATTACATTGATTAAAAGAAATATTCCTCTGATTTTTTTCTTAATTAGTTCCTTCCCCAGTACTTGGCTCACTATTTTATATAAGATTTTTTTTTAATTTTGTGATGCCTTATTTACAAAAGCATTTAATTACAGCACATGTGTCATATTATAAAACTGATCTGAAACTCCAAACTTTAATTCAATGGCATCACATTATGGCTGCAGGGCACTGAGACTTCACCAGTTCATTGAGGTTTAAGGATTTTGGCTTGTACACTCTAGACAGTTTTTGAAGTGTACTTTTCAATTCAGGGGAAAAAAAATTATTACAACTATCTCATGAATATTGTAGTGTAGGCTTTAATTCTGTCCCTGCAGGCAAAAGCATACTAGGATATACTTCACTAGGAGAGGCTTAATGTCATTGATGTTTTGGTATATCCATCTGAGTTCTGGTGCAGTGAGATTTTATTTTATCAGTCTTGTATTTTTCATTTTTAAGGAATGGTGGTTGACCAGTGTTCTGCTCCTACTCATCTGGGGATACAAAGTGTCCATCCCATTTATTTGGATGGGAGGGGATCTAGAAGCAAGTGCTTAATACTTTGAAGTGTGTTTCATTATTTTCTTACTCAGAGTTTTCATGTAGAAGAACCATTTTTGATGTTTGTTATGAGAAGTGAGGACATCTTTCTGTATTAATTTTTTTTCTCCCTGATTTGCTCTACTGAGATTTGAGAAAACAATAGCTATAGTATTTAACACTAAACATGAAGACTGATGCGAACACAGTTTGATAAGAAAATAACTATTTACGAACTTAAAAGCTGATATTTCACTGGTATTATATCCAGAATCTTCCGAGCACACACAAAGTTTGTTACAACAGTGAGACAACCACAATCCGGTGTAACATTGGGACTAATTGTAGCGTGCAACACAAGACTAAAGTCCTAATTAGGTACCATCTAAGTTTGAAAAAAAAAAACAGTAGTCCAAAGTTTTGAAAAATTTTGAAAAGTTTTTTTTAAAAAAATAATAAAAAATTAATTTGGTCTTAGGAAGACTGTCTCCCAAATCTTTGGTTGATTTATACAGCCATACTTGTTGAGGTTTGGAGTATGTTTTAAGGCTTTTGTTGATTCCAGGAACAACCTCTCTAACTTGTAGAAGCTTCTGTGTAGTACTTTTGTTTTTTTTTTTTTTTTCAATTTATCCTGTGTGCAGGGGTATTCAAAGCATGGTCTGCCAGACCCAACTTGCCATAGCGAAAGTGCCGGATATATTTTTTGTGTTCACTCAGGCAGATGTCCACAGTTCTTCCTGTCTGTCCATAGTAAGCTTGATGACATGAACAGGGCACTTCATAGGCTCCTGCATGTAATAAAGGAGGGAATCTGTCCTTAGGTGAACGGATGAGAGTTGCCAATTTCACAAAAGGTTTAAGTACGGTGTGCAGTTGGTGTTTACTAAGCACCCTAGATATCTTTTCAGATGTGCCTTTAATGTATGAGATGGTGATAGTTTTGTTATAGTCTTCTGTGGTAGATAGTGGGGGGGGGGGGGATTTTGGGGTAGCATTTAGTATTTTATCTATCTTATGGGGGTTATAGCCATTGGACAGGAAGGTGTGATGCAGGTGAGAAAGTTCAGCAGTGAGAGCAACGTCATTGGAACAAATTGCTCTAGCTCTTTGGGTTAGTGTTTTTAAGATACCATATTGTTGAGAAGGGTGGTGTGATTGTTTGTGTAAATACCTCCCTGTATGTGTGGTTTTTCTATAAACCAAGAATGATAAGGAACCTTCTTGTAGACGTGTGATCAGTGTGTCGAGGAAGGGCAGGCAGTCATTGGCTTCTATTTCAATTGCAAAGTGGATTTTAGGGTGCTGGCTATTTAGATGCACTAAAAATGTATTCAATGTGTCTGGGCCATGTGGCCAAATAGCAAACACATCATCAACATAGCCAGAGACTAGGTTTGAGAGAAGCTGTGTTGATAGCTAACTTTTCCAGATAAAAAATCGGGAAAATTGGAATTGGATCATGTTGGAAGTTTTTTCCCACTTGGTTAGACTATAATAAATTTAGTTTAATCCTTTATCCAAGTGTAAGAAAACAAAGTTTGCACCTGAAGATACTTCAGGTGCAAACTTTGTTTGCTTACACTTGGATAAAGGATTAAACTAAATTTATTATTGTCTAACCAAGTGGGAAAAAACTTCCAACATCTTTCTCTAAATCCAGAGTAATTTAATAATAAGGTGGTACACCTTTTGGCAGCTCGTCTAGGTAAATATGACTTCTCCATTGCTCCTGCCTTAGTTTCACCACTTCTGGGTCTGGCTCCCACTGAAGAGACCTCGATAAAGGTCGAAACATTCTGGTTAGTGACCCTTCCCTTAATGCATAGCATTATACGTGTCTGCAAGGAAATGTGCTTTGCATTATGGGAGGTACTGAGACAAGGAGTGACGAGAGCTTGGTCCACCTTTACCACGAGTTGCCTTAGTCCTATAGATACTTCAGGTGCAAATTTTGTTTGTTTACACTTGAATAAATAATTAAACTAAATTTATTATAGAATTGGATCAATTGGAAAAAAACAAAGTACTGCACAGACGCTTCTACAAGTCAGAGAGGTTGTTCCTGGAATCAACAAAGCCTTAAAACATACTCGTACTGTTTATTTATTGTTTGGGAGACAGTCATCCTAAGACCAAATTAATTTGTTTTTGTTTTTTTTTTAAATAATAAAAAAAACTTTGGACTACTTTTTTTTTTTATTATTTTTTTTTTTAACTTAGATGGTGCCTAATTGGGACTTCAGTCTTGTGTTGCACGCTGCAATTACTTATACTAGTCCCATTGTTATCCCACTGTTTCAATTAAAAATGAAAATAAATGATAAATTTTAGTTTGAAAGTAGGTATAGCATGAGAACTCAATCCATAGCAAATGCAATCTTGAAGTATGCTGCTCACATAAAAGTGTTTGTTAAAGAATCTGCATCCTCAAAGTTGATGGTTATAATAAAACATTGCTATTAGTACTATTTATGAAATTGATAAACTATTAGTTATGTGGATGGAAGCCATATACAAATGTACACTCCTTAAACCTGATGATGCTGATAATGACCACATATTTTTATGCTGATGTTTATCCTGTGTGTTTGTAATTTGTGTTCTGAAGATGCTGGTTGGAAATCAAGTGAAATATTAGTCATCATCATCAAATTCCTGACATGTACCCTTAAGAGGTGTACAGGATATGATAGTACTACATGAAAAATTTACATCATTACTAACTTCCTATCTACAATTTTCCTCCAAATCAGTCTGTTACTTGTCAAGACTCCAGCATTATCAGATCTTATATTCCTATCTTCTAAGGCACTTTGTACCGTATCAATCCTCCTATATTTTCGTCTTCCTCTGGGTCGTTTCCTGTCAACCTGCAGAAAACACTTGTTTTGCTAGTCTTTCCTTGCCCATTCTGTTTAATGACCACACCACCTGAGATTAGCTCTGCTAACGCATTCCTGGATGCTGACAATGTCAAGTTCTTTCCTAATATCCTCATTTTTAATATGATATTGCCATTTATGCTATCTGTTCATGTCTCTAATCTTTCTCAGGACTCTCATATCTGCAGTCTCTAGTCTTTGGTCAAGTGTTTTACTTCTGACCCAGCTCTCAGATCCATAAGTTAAAACTGATTTGAAAACTGTCTTGTATACAGCTGATTTAGTGTTCAGACTAATTTTTCTCTTATTCCATATGAATTTATTCAATTCACTTCCTACCATACCAGCTTTGTTGATTCTGTTGTCTTTTTCCATATTTAATTTACCATCTTCACTAAAAATTGTGCCTAAGTAGCTGAAATGTTTTACTTGTTCCACAGTTCCCCATTCACAACACAGTTGACATTTTCAACAATTCTACCTATTTTCATTGTCTTTGCCTTTTTAATTCTGACCTTCATACCATATCTATTACAACAGTTATTCAATTTAGTCAGGGAATCTTGCAAACTTGTAGTGGATTTATTTGGAAGTATAACATCGTCCGCATAAAGCTAAGAGCTGATATTAACATCTCCAATTTTGATATCATGTTTAATACCACTTTCCTTCATAATGTGATCCATATAGATAATAAATAACAGAGGGGGATAATGTACATCCTTGTCTGACACCAGATTTAACATTAAACCATCTTCCTGAACTTCCTTCAATTCTAACTGCTGACTTACAACTCAAATAAAGACTAAGTATTGCTTGATATAATGCCCCATCGACACCATATAACTGTAGCATATTGAATAGCTTCTCTCTTGGCACCATGTCATCTTGATCGACAAAACTTAAATACAGATCTTTGTTATATTCCCATGCTTTCTCAACTATTTGTCGTAAAGTGAAGATCTGATCCTGACAGCCTCTATTTGGCCTGAATCCAGCTTCTTCACCAAGTTTCAACCGTTTCTCAAGTATACTTGCATAGATCTTGCCAGAAACACTCAGTAGGGAAATACATCTGTAATTCTCACATTCAGTTTTATTTCCCTTTTTATATATGGGTACTATTAGAGATCTACTCTAGTCATCGGGAATTCGTCCCTCTGTCCAGGCTTTCTGAACTGTGCAGTGCAGCCATTGTAAGGCCTTTTATACCACCATACGTCAACATTTCTGGTCGAATATCTACTCCTGCTGCCTTTCCACATTTCAAGCCTTTGATGGCTTTTTTTTCTACTTCAAGTATGGATATGTATTCCTGACTGCATGCCTGGTCAGTGTTTTTTATCACTGTTCTGTCATCACTACTTGTTTCATTTAGCAAATTTTCAAAGTAATTACTCCATACTCCAAGGATATCTTTTTCACCCATTTTCATGTCCCCTTTATCATCTCTAACTCCTTTTACAGCACTCTTTCCTCCATTCCTAAGCTTGTTCAACAACCTCCAGAATATTTTGCCATCTTCTTGATATTTATTTTCTATGTTCTTGCCAAAGTCCTCCCATGACTTTTGTTTAGCTAGTTTTACACAGTGTTTAGCTTTCTTACATTTGTCTCTGTATTCTCTAAGAGCAAAAGCTGACTTATTTGCCAGGAACTTTTGATATGCTTTCTTCTTTTCCTTCACTGCCTCTTTAACTTCCTGTGCCCATCATGGAGTTCTAATTTTTCTATCCTTGCAGACAATCTCACCACATGCCTCTCTGGCTGAATCAATCAGGGTTTTCTTCAAGGCTTGCCATTGAATCTCCAAGGTTTGGTTGCTGATCTCAAACTCTTTCATTTTTTCTTCAATAATCTTTATGTATTTTAGTCTACAGTTTCCATCTGAGAGCTGCTCAATTTTTATTTGCTTTAAAACTTTCTAACTTGTTATTCTTTTCAATATGAAATTCAATTTGATCCTGCTCAAGACTAAATAGTGATTGCTTCCAATTTCAAATCCTCTGTACACTCTGGTGTCCTGCACCAGGGAGAAAACATCACTATCAACAATAACATAGTCAATGAGACTTTTCTTATTCCTAGCCTCTTCTCTCCATGTGAATTTGTGCACATTTTTATGTTGGAACATGGTGTTAGTAATAACCAGTCCATGTACTGAGCAGAAATCCAACAGGTATTTGCCATTATTATTAGCTTTGCTCTTTATTCCAAATTTTCCCAAAATATTTTTGTATGTCTGACAATTATTTCCTACTCTGCTATTTAGATCCCCAACAAGGGCCAGCTTTTCTTTTTTCATTGTGTCAGTTGCTTTTTCTAAAGCCTCAAAAAACTCCTCCACTTCTACCTTAGTAGAACCTTCTGTGGGACCATAGGCACAAATAAGTCTCATTGTCCAATTCCCCATTCTGATATTTTCCCACATCACTCGACTTGAAACTGCCTGCCATTCAAGAAGATTAGCCTCGTATTTTGTGTTGAATAATATGGCTACTCCTTCTTTTCCTTGATTGTCATTTCCTGAATATAACATTTTGTATTTATTGCTCAGAAAGATCTCACCAGTTTTTGTTTTTTTTGTTTCAGTCGCCCATATTATGTCGATCTGGTACTTATCTAATTCTTCAGCTAGCTCCATTTCTTTGCCATTCAGGCTTCTTATGTTGATAGTACCAATCTTTAACTCTGGTGATGTTGAGTTGGGATGTGTGCTTTCAAATTTGTTAAATATTAGTAAGTGCAATAAATTATTTTCAGTGGTGTTTGTAACGTGAAAAACACTTATCAAGTATAATATATTCATAACAAACTATATTCTTATAATTCTTATGCATTATGGATACTAAGGCAGTTGATGACTTTGCATTAATTGCTCAAACATCCTACAGTGCAAAGCACACTTCCTTTCACACATGCATAATGCTATGCATTAGGTGGGTCACTACCCAGACTAATTTTGATCTTTATTGAAATCTCATCAATAAGGTGAAACTCCACTCCTTTTTACTATTTATATATGAGAAATACATGACTCCTGAATTAATTTGAACCTGGTATTATCCTGGGTCTGACTCACACTGATGAAAGGCAATTGATGTGTTGAGTCATGAGTATATATATATACAGTGACCCAATTAAGTCCAGGTATGGTGACCCATAAGAGGGGTTTAAAATAAGTTGCTTTTCATAACCATTAAAAAAAAATCTCCAGGTTCTGTGTTTCATTATAACAAAAAATGAAATAAAATAATAAATAAAAAAGCTATTAAATGTTTAAACCTTTTCGTGACTTATGAACCACCTGTTGTCAAGATGCTTTATGTGCAAACAAAGTTTGCACACACTTGAATAAAAGATTAAGCAAGAATATAATTTCTTGACATAATACAAAAACTGGTGAGAACTTTCTAAGTAATAATTACAAATGTTATATTCAGGCAATAATGCAATCAAGTACAGTGCTGTGGACAAATATCAGAATGGATAACTGGACAACGAGATTTATTTGTGCCAATGGTCTCACAGAAGGTTCTACTAAGGTAGAAGTGGAGGAATTTTTTGAGGCTTTAGAGAAAGCAACTGACACAATGAAAAAGTAAAAGTTGGTCCTTGTTGGGAATCTAAATAGCAGAATAGTGTTAGATATTGAATTGAGAACTTATTGACAAGTTATTCATTCAAGATCTAACATGTAAGCTTTACAAAATTATAAAGAAATTTGCATAATACCTGCTTACCAGCAGAAGGTGAGAAACACCTAAGTTGTTGTGTATGAAAGTATGTATCAGTATGAGTAATATATTGGAATTTATTTATTGTAAAATGGAAAGCTAAAGAAATCAAGAATAATGTTAGATTAGCATTTCATGTAAAAGAATAATGGCTTATCATGAAGGTTATTTTCTTGATCATAAATTAGTAAATAATAATATTTTTTGGTTTACCGATCAAGTGTTGATCAATTTTATTAACTGAACCAAC
Organism: Typopeltis vanoorti; assembly: GCF_054136105.1. Classification (NCBI taxonomy): domain Eukaryota; kingdom Metazoa; phylum Arthropoda; class Arachnida; order Uropygi; family Thelyphonidae; genus Typopeltis; species Typopeltis vanoorti. The sequence continues at coordinate 136,572,005 of NC_143549.1, forward strand.
TAGGTTCACCACACTTATCTGTTGGCATCTTCAGGGCTTACATAGAGGTTTAAACAATCTCACAATTATGCGTAACTGCAAACTGACAAGAATAACTCTAAAAAACTGACTAGAATAATTACAAATAAAATAGTATCGAACGTGAGTGAAACACATATTGCGTGTACAAGATCAGCTAGCTGTTGCTGAGGAACTTTCTGAAGCTGTTCCCCTTACATAGAGGAAGATTACCATTCGAGAATTTTCAAAGATGCAGCCACAGTCGCCCGTTCTACTGTCAACCTTAACAGAAATCAAGGCCTAATACTCCCAGAGATATGGAAAACCCTAATCAGAACCTTAAAAATGGAAGAAATGAACTTTAATACAGACTACAGAAAGTTCATCAGCAACAGCTAGCTGATCTTGTACACACGATATGTGTTTCACTCACGTTTGATGCCATTTTATTTGTAATTATTCTAGTCAGTTTTTTACAGTTATTCTTGTCAGTTTGCAGTTACGCATAATTGTGAGATTGTTTAAACCTCTATGTAAGCCCTGAAGATGCCAACAGATAAGTGTGGCGAAACTAGTTGGTTCAGTTAATAAAATTGATCAACACTTGATCGGTAAACCAAAAAATATTATTATTTACTAGAATAATGGCTTAATTTATGTATTATCAAACTATCATAAAATCATATGTCTCTAGGTAAGAAATGACTAATACGATCAATGGTCATGTAAGCTTTACAAAATTACAAAGAAATTTGCATAATACCTGCTTACCAGCAGAAGGTGAGAAACACCTAAGTTGTTGTGTATGAAAGTATGTATCAGTATGAGTAATATATTGGAATTTATTTATTGTAAAACGGAAAGCTAAACAAATCAAGAATAATGGCTTAATTTATGTATTATCAAACTATCATAAAATCGTAAGTCGCTAGGTAAGAAATGACTAATAGGATTAATGGTCACATCTAAGCCGCAAGTACCTGTCATAACGCCGATGGCTGTAGCTTACGGGGAAGGCTGACATAAATGCTTTTCCTCGAAACAACACCTAATAGCAAGGGGGTTAACCTAAGGGCGATGTAAGCTATGGATCGTGCAAAAAATAATACAGAAAAGAGGGCTCTGAGAAAAAGTATTTAAGGCAATATGCGCCAAGCTCAAGGCTTTTTTCCTGTTTTCTTTGGGGATTTTGGAGATCGAGGACTCTCGAAGAGTGATTGGAGATAGGACAAGCCGAGGGTGCTATGTCGACGACAGCTGGCCATATTCATGACCTGCGCTGAGAGGTATTCCACGGAGATCCGTACGAGAATCAACAGCTCATGGTGATCTGTTGGTGCCAAATGCCAAACAACCCACCCGAGCAAGCGGAGAAAGCTCGTAGCAACAGCCATTTCTTGGTTTGTGTCCGGTAGCAGAGAATGGAACAACTCAGTCACAAGACGAAGGATGACCCAAGCAACACGTGGCAGCTAATAGACCTTCGGAGGGACTTGGTAAAGTAAGGATTCTTTTGTTTTATATCTTGAGATTGTTTGACGGTAGAATTTGTGTCTTGATAAAGCAAGACTGGGGACATTTTAGAGAACTTTGATAGGATAGAATAATTAATACAGCCAATTCTATTAGACAAAGAATTGTATATCATAAATCTCTAACGTGTATATGATTGAAATAGTGAATACCCTTTGTTAATTGAGTAAACTTAACTAAGAGAGAAGTGACTTGAGAAATATCTATTTAAAGTAAATGTGAATGAAGGAACTTGACTTGAGTGGAACATTGTTAAATTATCCATTGTATTACATGATTTTTCATGTCAGTTTATGTGAGAAAGTCAGATTAGTATTGAACAGTTTGTATAGATAAGCATAAGACATTAACTTAGCTAGAAATTCAGAAGTTTTGATAACTTGATACAAGATTTAATGTGTACCTGTCTTTTAGTATTAATAAACATGTTTTGTTATTTGAATCTGAGTCTTGCCTGAATTCGAGGTGTGAACCTACCACTTATAAAATTCGAACCGAATAGTGGGAAAGAGTTTAGAAAATTATATAATAGAGATTAGATCTTAGGTCACGACTGCAAGGAATCGAGATCTATATACTCGCGTGTGAATTTAGATTAACGTATATGCCTAAAACCTAGGAATATTTCCCTGAGCCTGAATTATATTCTTGTTATAGGAAGCTGGCTGGCACAGTTAAAATATAAATTTGCCAGTTTCTGAAGAGGAAATATCCCTAGTCGTCAACCCGGGTTATATATTAAGGAGAAAAATATAAAATTTAGGTAGAAGGATATAGAGAAGACTGGATCAATTTGGGTCATTCTTAAATACATACTCTAATAAGGAAACAAAAATACAGAGACGCAACCGTAGGAAGTGATTGTCAGACATATAAAAATATTTCATATGTCTGACAAATTTTGAAAAAAGAGCAAAGTTAATAATAATGGCAAATACTTGTTTGGATTTCTGCTCAGGACATGGACTGGTTATTACTAACACAATGTACCAACATAAAAATGTGCATAAATTTGCATGGAGAGAAGATGCATTAAATAAAAAAGTCTCATTGACTATGTTATTGTTGATAGTGATGTTTTCTCACTGGTACAGGACACTAAAGTGTACAGAGGATTTGAAATTGGAAGTGGTCCCATTTAGTCTTAATCAGGATATAACTGAATTTCATATCGAAAAGAAGAACACATATCATATAAGTTTCATATCATAAAGCAAATAAAAGTTGAGCAGCTCAGACGTGAACTGTAGACTAAAATACACAAACATTATTCAAGAAAAAAATGAGAGTGATAACAGGAACCAAACCTTGAAGATTTAGTGGCAAGCCCTGAAGAAAACATTGATTCAGCCAGATAGGCAGGTGGTGAGGTTGTCTGGAAATATAGAAAAATCAGAACTCCATGGTGAACACTGGAAACGAAAGAGGCAGTGAAGGAATAGAAGAAAGCATATTGAAAGTTCCTGAGAAATAAGTCAGCTTGTGCTTTTAGAGAATGCAGAGACAAATGCAAGAAAGCTAAGTACTGTGTAAAACTAGCTAAACAAAAGTCATGTGAAGACTTTGGGAAGAACATAGAAAATAAATATCAGGAAGGTGGCAAAATATTCTGGAGGCTGTTGAAAAAACTCAGAAATGGAAGGAAGAGTGGTAAACGGAATTGGAGATGATAAAGATGACATGAAAACTGGGGAAAAAAAAGATCCTTAATGTATGGAGTAATAACTTTGAAATGCTAAATGAAAAAATTAGTGACAGCAGAGTGGTAAAAAAAAACACCGAACTGAAAAGCAGAAAAAGCCATCAAAATCCTGAAATGTGGAAAGGCAGCAGGAGTGGATGACCAGAAATGCTCGAGTGTGGAGTTATAAAAGTTTTAAAGTGGTTGTGCTGCATACTTCTGAAGGCCTGGACAGAGGGATGAATGCCAGGTGATTGGAGTAGAGCTCTCATAGTACCCATATACAAAAAGGGAAATAAAACTAAATGTGAGAATTACAGAGGTATTTCTGTAAAAATAATCATGCTTTAAAATTCTGAATATTTTTACATATAGTTTATGTTAGTAAACTATACGTAAAAATTATTAGTTTTAGTTTCATAACATGCATTGTCCGCACTTGTGATGTGCCCGTTATGGAAATCATTTTGCCAAAGTGATGTGTAAAGCATTTAAAAAGTTTATGTACTTACCGGATTTGAATAGTTGTATTACTTTAAACAAATTTATTGTAATTTAAAATATTAAGTTTTGTGTTTTATGAACACCTTCTCTTGTCGCTAACAGAGACACTGTGTCAGGTATTATATTTAGTTTCTTGCATGCCACATGCCATTTTCATGAAGTGTGCATGCTTGTTGAGAAGATTGATGTGTGATTGACAGCTGACAGAAAGCGTTTGGTATCGTAGTAATGGAGAAATAAACAGGAGAGCGTTCTGGAAGAAATTAGAACACAGGCCGGCAGATGTTTAGATTCAGAGGAACTTGAGTTTTTTATGTGGCCATCGTAGGAAAATTAATAGTATATTCCGAAAAAGGAATCGTGGAACTATTAAGTTTCAAAGTGGAATAAGTATTGATAAATAAAAGAAAATATTGCTATAGATGTTTAAAAAAGAATATTCGAGGAAACGCTAATTGGAAGATTAGTAGTCGATTAAAGTGGAAGAGTTAAGACTGTCAATAAGCATTAGTGGGTAAAAGAAGAAATTGCTATTTATGTTCTAAAGGAATGTTTGAGAAAACTGTGATTAGGAAGTTTCATCTGTATTAAGGACGCCGAATCTAACTATTATTTCTACTAAAAAGAGTCAGAATTGAGTTAGGAAGAATTAATGTGTGCTACATGAGTGATGAGAAAGAATCCTGTGAAAATGAAGAATAAAGTCATATATCTTCAGAAAAGGGCCTTGACAGAGAAAGAAACTGGCTATGAACATTTTGTCATTGTGCAAACAAAGTAGTCTTAAGCGTAAGTTTATTTTTAAAAAGGCCTTGGATCCAATTAAAATTGTAGTTGGTTATGTAATATTGTTTGAAGTGTATATATATTGTTTTTGTTTTATTAAATGTGTTTATTTTGTATTTTGGTCTTGAGTCAATGATTTTTTTTGGGTTCTGAAAGAAATAGTAAAAAAGAAGTCATTGTACCATTCGGAGTGAACCCTTGTGCAAAAAATAAATATACAGGTACACTCGGAAATAAATTAAAAATAATTGTTGAACAGAGATCATTTCTGTATACAGTATTAAATTAATAAAAATCCTATATTTAAATAATGGTGCAGCCGGTAGGATTAATATTATGATAATATCCTCTATATAAAAATAATTAATCATTCTCGACTGCTTCTTAAGTATACTTGCATAAATCTTACCAGGAACACTCAGTAGGGAAATATCTCTCTAATTCTCACATTTAGTTTTATTTCCCTTTTTGTATATGGGTACTATGAGAGCTCTACTCCAATCATCTGGCATTCATTCCTCTGTCCAGGCCTTCAGAACTATGCAGCATAGCCACTTTAAAACTTTTATAACTCCATACTTGAGCATTTCTGGTCAAATATCATCCACTCCTGCTGCCTTTCCACATTTCAGGTTTTTGATGCTTTTTCTACTTCAAGTATGGACATGTATTCCCTACTGAGTGTTCTTGGTAAGATTTATGCAAGTATACTTAAGAAACAGTCAAGAATGATTGTGGAAGGGAAGCTTGGTGAAGCTGGCTAAACAACAATACAGACTGTCGGGATCAGATTTTCACTTTACGACAAATAGTTGAGAAATCATGGGAATATAACAAAGATCTGTATTTATGTTTTGTAGACCTGCAAAAGGCATATGACAAGGTGCCAAGAGGAAAGCTATTAAAAATGCTATAGTTATATGGTGTCAATGGGGCATTATATCAAGCAGTATTTAGAATTGAATGAAGTACAGGAAGATGGTTTGATATTAAATCTGGTGTCAGACAAGGATGTACATTATCCTCTCTGTTATTCATTATCTTTATTTATCACATTATGAAGTTAAGCGGTATTAAACCTATTATCAAAATGGAGATGTTAATCTCAGCCTTTTACTTTATGCAGATGATGTTATACTTTTAAATAAAACCAGTATAAGTCTACAAGATTCCCTGACTAAATTAAATAACTGTTGTAATAAATTTGGTATGAAAATCATCAATAGCAAGACAACGACCATGAAAATAGGCAGAAACATTAAAAATATCAATTGCATTGTGAATGTGGAATCTATTGAACAAGTAAAATTGCAGCTACTTAGGCACAATTTGTAGTGAAGACAGTAAATTAAATTTAGAAATTGACAATAGAATCAACAAAGCTGGTATGGTAGGAAGTCAACTGAATAAATTTATATGGAATAAGAGAGAAATTAGTCAAAACACTAAATTAGCTGTACACAAGACAGTGTTCAAACCAATTTTAATTTATGGATCTGAGAGCGCTGGGTTACAAAAACACTTGACTCAAGACTAGAAACCACAGATATGAGAGTCCTGAGAAAGATTAGGGGCTTGAACAGATGACATCAATGGCAATATCATATTAAAAATGAAGATATTAGGAAAAAACTTGGCATTGTTAACATTCAAGAATATGGTAGCAGAGCTAATCTCAGGTGGTATGGTCATTTAAACAGAATGGGAGAGGAAAGATTAGCAAAAACAAGCGTTTGGCAGGAAAGACCACATTGTAGGCAGATTGTTAACATAAAAATCTTACAAGACAGAAATATAAGATCTGATAATGTTGGAGTCTTGACAGATAACTGATTGATTTGAAGGAAAATTGTTGATAGGAAGTTTGTAATGATGTAAGTTCTTCATATAGTACTGTCATAGGATCCTGTACACCCCTTTGAGGGTACACGTCAGGAATTTGTGATGACATTACTGCAAACTACCAGTGCCTGTAATATATGGAGTCTGGTGTAGTATGAAGAAAGTTATTTTGAAAGAATGAGAAAAGAAATAAAGTTTACAAGCAAAAAAAATAATAACTTCCAATGCTAGACACCCGAAAACTTGTATTGGTTCTGCTGTGTCTATTAAAGTTCTGAAGTATACCATGGAAAGGATAATGTTCAAACTGTATTAGGTATTATGCTTGAAAAAAAAAATAATAATAAGATTAAAGTTTCCAAAGTACACCATGGAAAGGATAATGTTTACTTAGGTATTATGCTTGGGGGAAAAAAAAAAAGGAATTTTTAAATTGGCTACTAGGAATGGAATTATAAAAAAAATTATATAGAAGGTCACAATATGTTGTTTGTGACAAACAAATGCATTTCTCCTAAAAAAAGAAGAGTGCATTTGAAGAACACTTTTTCACTAAAAAGTATCGAATGGTATCTACAGTGTAATCAACTGATATAGATTAGGGTTTTTGTAAAGTTTATGTAAACAAAGATGTCAGATTACAAAATGTCTATATGTAAAATGTTTCCTGCAGTTCAAAATGCCATTAGTCTGCACAGTTAGCCTAGTGGCATATGCCTAGGAAAGGAGTGTCCTGGGTTCAGTTTCTGTTGCTAACACAAGAAGCTTAGGATCTTTCTCAGACATAGCCAAGTTAACCTGTCTGCATGGACTGCTGGGGTTTTTCCTCCTGCAAGCAGGCAAACCGGCCTTGAAAACACAATGCTTCTATAGACATTATACACTAGGAGGCATAGGACCAACCACCTTATCCTCATATAATGGTTGCGGTTATAAGGAATAGAAACCCTTGGCACCGTAAAAGTAAAAGAGGGAAAGATTAAGAAAGAAAGAAAGAAAATGGCATTATAGTTCACTATGTGCAAATGTGTTTTCATATTGCTTAGATTGGTGTTCATTGAACTTATTAATTTATTAAAGTAAAAATCATATTAATACTTTGTTTTAAAAATATAATGGACCATTGCAACATCTTACCAATAATTATTTATTTTTTATATTGTATATACTAACTACAGCTACTTATTCTATAGAATATCTGAGTATTTCATAAATTACGAAGGTAAAGTATGAAATGAAATTGTTATTTCATGCTCTAACTAAAATGAATCATTATTCTATAGAATAGAATTATTATTATTGCATGCATTCCTCCACAGAGTACTAAGACTCAGACTGTCAACACAATATCTATCATACCTTTCCGTGAAACCATTAACAGAAAAAGCACTCATAACTGACTCAGGCAGCCTATTCCATTCATTCACTACTCCTTAAGCAAAAAATTAGTTCTCGCACCCTTGCTAATTACATTTTTACCCAACTTCCAGAGATGACCTCTTGTTCTTCCTCCTCTAGACAAGTGCTGAAATATTTCCCCTGCATCTATCTTATAAAAGTCTTTAAATAATTTAAATGTTTATATCATATTCCCCTTTTTTCTCCTATGAACCAACTTTTGGAATCCACAAACCCTCAATCTATCTTCATAGGAAGCATTTCACAGTCCACTCACCATCTTCATCAGTTACTTCTGGATACCCTCCACCACTTCCTCATCCCCAAGAAACCCAGGTGACCAGACTTGAGCACAGTAATCCAAATGTGGTTGTCTGTGTGTTAGTGTGTTCTTCAATAACTAAGTAATCCTGTGAGCTGCCCTGGCTTCTTTATCAATATGCCCTCTAAACTTCAGCTCTCTGTTTACTACCACCTCCAAATCCCTGGCTTTAGCAATTTGCTGGGGTACAGTTTCCTCAATGTGATACACAGCTTATAATCCTGGTATACCAAAATGCATAATTTTACATTTTTGCACATTAAATTGACGATCCATTATGCTTTCCCTATTCTGTCAGCCTATTTAAATCATCCTGCAAGCCTCTCTGCATCACCTTGATTAACTGTTACCCTACCCAACTTTGTGTCATCAGCAAACAACAGAATATCTTCCTTCAAATTATTTCCTATAAATTACAGATACCAAGAAATTATATACTTGGTTGATTCCTTTATCCAAGTGTGAGCAAACAAAGTTTGCGCCTGAAGTATTTTCAGGACTGGGGCAACTCATGGTAAAGCTGGTATGACTTGACATTACTTGCCTTAGTATCCCATAACAAAGCACATCTCCTTGTGGACATGTATAATACTATGCTTTATGGGAAGGGTCACTACCCAGAACAGTTTTGACCTTTATTGAGGTCTCATCAGTGGAAGCTGGACCCAGATGTGATACCAAGGTTGAAGTAATGCAGAAATCATATTTTCATATACGAATTACCAAAAGGTTTCACACCTTATTATTATAAGACTCTATTAGAGGTAGCTAATTGTTGAAAGTTTTTCCACTTGGTTATGGTATAAATTAGAGATACCAAGAAATTATGTACTTGGTTTAATCCTTTAACCAAATGTAAGCAAACAAAGTTTGTGTCTGAAGTATTTTCAGGACTAGGGCAACTGATGATAAAGGTGGAAAAAACTTTCAACAAAAATTATTTCCTATATCATTTATGTATAAATTAAACAGCAGTGGTCCAAGTACAGAGCTCTGTGTTACACCATTAGTCACCTGCCTTAAACTGGATTCCACTTCTCCATATGCTACTTTTTTGATATCTGTCCATCAGCCACCCTATTATCCACCTATCCATCCCCCATTTGCTGCAGTTAGCATAACAGTCCATGTGGTAACATGTCAAATGTCTTTGCAAAATGCAATGATACCATTGCATTTTGCCTTTGCAAAATGCAATGGTATCATCATGTTGCTGGTGCTTTTATCCAATTCAGTTATCACTATTATAAAAAGTTGGTAGATTACTAAATTTTATATAGAATACCTAGTTATTCTATAGAATAACTGAATTATATACTTTAATGGTAACAGACATGTACATTAGTAACATTCTTGGACTTTCAGATGAAAAGGTAATTGTAATTTAAAGAACTTTTTTTTATAGACCAGGAAAGTATTCATTGACTCTCATTATATGTCTTTTTCATGCCACTTTTGTTTGCACCACATCTCCCAGTATAAACAAGCCCTCCCCATATACATATATATATATATATATCACTTTTTTCACGTATAAGAAATCCGTGAATTCTGTATATTTTGAAAATCTTATATTTCCTCTTCTAATATATAAGGAATGTTATATTGACTCCAAGAATAGCTATTGGGCATTTGAATATATTTATTCCATCCGATTTCTTTTTATTTGAACACATGGCAATTCCTTGATCACTAATGTCAACAGGTCTGAAGCAAAAGAGGTGAGACATAATAAGCTTCTAATAAATAGTATGATCCTTTTGTAGTTTTTAGCATATTCATCCTAAAACTAGAATTGAAAATACTGCATACTTTATGAATAGTGAAAGTTTTTATTTGTTTGTTTGTTCAGTATAACCAGTGATGATATTATTTATAAGTAATGTAGAAGATTAAAGTTCAGTTTATATTAGTAACAGCCAGTTTATTGTGCATTTGATAGGTGATCCAAATAGTTGTAGGAGTACATATAAAATTGATAAAATGAAAAGCATCAGTGGAATAAAGCTACGTCCAGGTTCTCCTTGTAATGACTTTCAGGGTTACTGTGATGTTTTCCAGAAATGTAGAGCAGTAGACGCTGAAGGCCCATTAGCACGTCTTAAAAACCTACTGTTTAATCAGCAAACCTTAATGAGTATCAAACAGTGGATTACAGTATGTTATCTTTTTTTTTATCTATTTATTTTTGTTTATTTAATTCTCAAAGATGGTAAACTAAACTATTAACATTTAAAGTTGCATAGTAACTGCCATCCACAGCAAAACATATTTTTTGTGTAATATAATTTATTAGTATGTTGGTAATAAATTTATGTTCACATTTTTCTGCAGTCATGAACATTTTTTCATATACAAGTAAAAATCTAGTTTGTCCTTAGCTTTTGGACACCAGTGTATATGCACATATAGCACTTTTTGACAAAGAAGGTGGGCAGTGCAGTTGAAGAATGAATCGCAATGCCTCGGTCTTAAAAGTCTCAAGAGATGAAGCTTTAAGCCTGTTATCAAAAGTTTTATGAAGAGAAGAAAGAAGCCATTCACTCATCTCTTGATAATTTCACACAGAAGGTCAAATACCCAAATTAAAACTCTTTTTTTCCTTTATTTTCTCATACTATTTATACTTTATTATAAAAATTATATATTGAAATCCAATTTCTGTGTACACCCTATGAATTAAATGAAAATAATTAAAACACATGCATACAACAAGATGTGATTAACAGGTGAAGGGATTAAATCCGGCTTACATAAAGTTTGTAGAATGTAATTCTTATGTTACTTGGGGACTATCTGTATTTATCTTATCAGAAATACATCATGAGTAAACATCCAGTTATAATTTCATCATTATCATGCGTATCAAGGATTTAGGCCTAGCATGGTCTGTTCCGGCCTTAGAAGTCATCGTTGAATCATTTAAGAGGACGTCCTGGTTTTCTTTTTCCTAATGGCTTGTATTTTTATTTTGGTAATCTTTCTGTTTTCATTCTTTGAACGTGTTCCATCCATTTATGTTTATATTTAATTTTTTCTATTACTGGTTCTTGGTTTAATTCTTTCATAATTTTTTCGTTTCTTTTGTGATCAAATAGGGTATACTTTGCATTTTTTCTCATAAACTTCATTTCTGCTGTTGTTAATCTTTGTTTGTCTTTTTGTTTTATTGTCTAGATCCACTTCCATACATTAAGATTGGTAGGGCTAATGTATTGTATACTTTTAGTCTGGATTTAATTTATAATTATAAAGTTTTAATTTAAACACGATAAAAAGCATTACGTTTAGACTTGCATATTTAAGTTAAATCTTCATGAACCAAATCTAAAATATATGTACTTAACTAGTTACCATAGCTTTTATGGCAAGCTTGTTTCCAATTAATTACAGTGAAATGCTAAAGAATTATGATTTCTGAAACACAAGTTTCATGTAGTTCATGATTTTTAGATAATACTCATGCAGACCTTAGTGGGAATGGAGCTACCTCAATGTTACCAACTACAAGGCTAGTAAATCTAATTATTTTAAAATTAGAAATTAATATTTATTTTTGAAAGATGATAACACTTGTAGGATCTTCAAATATAATTAGTTAAAGAATTTTTATTAGAGAACTAATGGTATAGCCAAAAACAATCAGTATGTGATTGAAAGTAATGCAGAAAGCCTAGAACCACAATATGTATGGAGGAGCAAGTTTACATAAATTGTTTAAAGGAGGGAAAAATGTATAAATAACTTAGAATATAAAATCTGAAAAGTCAGTATTAAAGTCCTATGGGTATTTATTGCATATTGGTCAGTTCTAGTTACTAAACGTTCTGAGATCATAATTTACTCTACATTGCTTAAGAGTCAAAGCTGGATAACTGAAAGCAGAGAATTGACTAGGGCTGCTGACCTAATGACCAATTCTCACTTCAAGGTGCATTTTGTTAGGTATCTCTCTCTCTGGGTAATGAACAAAGATGGACTAGCAATTTTTGAATTTACCTGAATTGTATTCTTATTGGCTTAAACCATAATGCAGAATGATGGTACAACATGACAGAATTTCATGCCAGCTTGGGCATAGCCCAGTTAAACAATGCCCCCCCCCCCCTGTTGTTTTCATCAGAGAACCAGGGCAAACAGTGAAAAGTCAGCTGCTGGATCAAATCACAGAACATACACTTTGTTGCCAGAAGTGTTCAGATACTCCCATAGCACTATGTTGCCTCAACTATATGTTTGAGATATACATCCACAATGCTATGTATTGGCACATGAATATTAACAGCATAGACATTCTTTGCCATCAGAATGAATGGACAAAAAGAGTCGAGTCTGAATATGGTATGATAGTTGGAGCCCACAAGTTCAGTGGTTTTTGGTCAGAGAGATTTCTGCCACATTGCACATGCTCCAGTTTTCTGTCAGTGAGGTTATCATAAAGTGGAAACTAGATGGAGCCCTCCCAAACTAGTAATGCCAAGAAACTGACAAATCAGGACCAGCAAACGCTCAAACATGTTGCCACAGTAAATCATCATTCGGCCTTACCAACCATCACAAACAACTTCCCCATGAGCTCTGGAACAGATGACAGTGACAGAACTATTCATTTAGAGGTATTTGCCCTTGGGTTTCATGGTCATGCTGTGGCTCACAAGCACTTGATTACACCTACCAATGCCCAGCTTCATTTGAATGATGTAGACAACAGTGTCATTAGACTGTGGATCAATGGGAGAGGGTCCTGTGGAGTGATGAGTGCACGATCTGGCAATCCAATGGACGACGTTTCTGAACCCTGCAGATGCCTGGAGAATGATACTTGCAGGAGTCTTGTATTGACCATGAAATTTAGAGGCAGTAGCATAATTGTCTGGGGCTGTTTTTCCTGGTGTGGATAATTGATTTTTGTATCCAGATCTTTAAATGCCAATGCTCACCACGACATTTTGGACAGTTCTGTTCTTTCTGTGCTGTGGCAACAGTTTGAAATAGGCCTTTTCCTGTATCAGCAGGATAATACACTTACTCACAAAGCAAGGGGCCCTATCTCCATAGTTTGAAGACATGGAGGTAAAAGAACTAAACTGGCTAGCCCAAAACCCTGACCTCAATCCTTTGGGATAAGCCAAAGCAAAGGTAGCATGCCAAACTTACTCACTCACCTAACTAACAATCATCAGCTGGTTTGCCATACTACTGGAGAATTGGAAATGAATTCTAGTGGCAGTTTACCACTAGAATGTGGAGAGTATCCTGAAGGATAATGGCTGTAATAGCAGCAAAAGAAGGCCTGACCTCATATTGGCAGGAAATACAAACAGTAGCTGTCCAGACACTTTTGCCAACATAGTATTCCAATTTGATATCAGGAGTTCAAGATTGACACCATGAGCATAAGAAGTATCAACAATGGAAAAGAAATGGAACTAGTAAAAGAATTGTATAAGTATCAGATCGACATAAGTGTTACCAAAACAAAGCTGATAAAAATAGGTGAGATCTTTCTAAGAAACAAATACAACATGCATTCAGGCCATAATAATCAGAGAAAAGGAGTACCTATAGTATTCAATACTAAATAAAAGGATAATCTTTTTAAATGGCAGACAGTATGAAGTAGAGTAATATGGGCAAATATCAAAATGGATGAACTGAACAATGACATTTATTTGTGCCTCTGGTCCAACAGAGGGTTCTACTAAGGAAGAAGTGGAGAAATTTTTCGAGGCATTAGAGAAGGCAGCTGACACAATGAAAAAGAAAGTGTTGATCCTTGTTGGAGATCTAAACAAAGCAGAAATTATTACCAGACATATAGAAATGTTTGGGAAAATTTGGAGAAAACAGCCAAACTAATAATAACAGAATCTATTAGATTTCTCTTCAAGACGTACTAGCTATTACTAGCACAATTTTCAAACACAAAAATATTTCATTATGGTTAGGTCATTGTGGATAGCAGAGTTTTCAGCACACAAGAGTGTGCAGAGGATTTGAAATAGGAAGTGATCTCTAGTGAGTAGGGTAAAATGAGTGTTTCAATATGAGTGAACTTCATATTGAAAAGAAGAATGTGTAAGAAAGTTTTAAAATGAAAATGCTAAAACATTATTTAAGAAAAAATTAGAGTTTGAAAACATGAACTAAACCTTACCTTGGAGATTCAGTGGCAGATCTGGCAGATCCTGAAGAAAACATTGATTCATCTATAGCTGCATGCAGTGAAGTTATCTATAAATGTAGAAAAATTAGAACTCCATGGTGGACTTAGGAAGTTAAAGAGGCAGTCAGAGAAAAGAAAGCATATTCAAAATTTTCTGGCAGGTAAGTCATCTTGTGCTTTTAGAAAGCACAGAGAAAAATGTAAGAAAGTGAAGCAATGTTTACACACTATTATACGTAAAAGTAGCTAAACAAAAGTAATGGGAAGACTTAAGAATACTGTAAAAGATAAAGATGACACAAAAACTAAAGTTAAAGATATTCTGGATGTCTTGAGTAATTACTTTGAAAGATTACTAAATGAAACAAGTAATGATAGTATGGTGGTAGAAAACACTCAGCAAGAATGCAATTAGGAATACATATGAATATTTGAAGTAGAAAAATTCATCAAAAACCTGGCTTGTGGGAAGATAGCTGGAGTTTATGATATTCAACCAGAAACACTCATATATGGAGGCATAAAAGTTTCAGTGGCTACACTGCATAATTCAGAAGGCTTTCTCAGAGGGTCAAATTCTAGATTGGGATAGATCAGTTTGATTGGATTTGTCACAGGGGGGGCCTTAGCAGACTGCCATTCTATTGCCTTCATTCCACTCTTTGTAACTGGGATTGCCAGCTTTCTTACTCGCTCACTATGAGTCATAGTGAACGATTCCTCTCCAAAGATTTCCCCACCAATGTAGGACTATGCCAGAGCTCTGTTCTTTCATCCACTCTCTTCATCATTTTATATAAATGACCTACTCTCACAAACTTCTAATCCTATCCATAGCTATGCTGATGACAGTACTCTTCAATCCTCTTTTTCATTTGACAAATCTTGTAGTATTCAAGTATTAGAATCAAAACTCACTATTAAGATATTAGATTAAAACTCAGTCCTGTGGATCTTTCACAAGAGCTCGCATCCCTCCCCCTTACCTTCAGCAATAACCAGATTTCCATTCTTATGCAAAAAAAAACTTGGTGTACTTTTTTGCACAAGACAACTACTTCACACTTTCACAGCTGCTAAATCTTTACGAATCCCAAATCTGCCCAACCACGGGATGTTGATCCTGTATTTGAAGTGGTGCACCAAAATTCTCTCTAAGATTGCTTGATTCTATCTGGAAGAGTGCGTTATGGCTATAGTCCCTCTCTCACGCATATCCATTTCAATCCCTTGCTCACAAAATCATTAGAACAAAAGCTGCTGCTTAATCAACACCCCTTATACAGTCCATCTTGAAACTCGCTGAACCAACTTCCCTGCCTCCTCTTTCATTCCAACTACTTCTGTTCTTTAGCTCAGACTCTCCTCCCCCCCCCCCCCAACTCTTCTTTTTCCAAAGAATACAGCCATCAGCTGTTCAAACAAAATGTAGTCTGCTATAGATCTTGTGACCTTTTGTGTGTGAATCAGATTTAAATAAACTCTCATAGTACCATCCATAAAGAGGGAAATAAAACTGAATGTGAGAATTGCAGAGGAGTTTAACTGCTTAAGTATTCCTGGTAGGATTTATGCAAGTATACTGGATTCAGGCCAAATCGAGGTTGTCAGAGTCAGATTTTCACTTTAAAACAAATAATTAAGAAATCATGGGGCTATAATCTGTAAAATGATTATGACAATGTGCCAAGAGAAAAGCTGTAGCTGTTTCAAAATACTATAGTTGCATGGTGTAAAGGAGACATTATATCAAGCAATATTTTGTCTATATTTGAGTAAACAGAAGGTAGAATTGAAGGAAGTACAGGAAGATGGAGCAATGTTAAATCAGGTGGGAGATAAGGATGTACATTATCTGCACTGTTATTCATCATGTATATAGATCATATTATGAAGGAAAGTGGTATTAAACCTGTTACTTATTTATTCGTGTGGGGGTTCCTCGACCCCCCCCCCTTAGGACTGGTTGAACCCTATTAATGAGAGATTAAGTATTGTATCCTATGACTGTAGCCCATGTGTGTGTTCACAGGGCCGGTTTGCCTGCTTGTGAGATGAAAAACGCCAGATAAACTGGTGGAAAAACCCTACTGCCCCATGCCCAAGATCGGCCAACTTGGTTATGGCTGAGAAAGATCCTTAAGCTCCTCACGTTGTTGACGGGAATCAAACCTAGGTCTAGAAATATGGTTGCAAAGCACATAGCCACTAGGCTAACCATGCTGACATTAATCCTGTTATGAAAACTGGATATGTTAATCTCAGCTCTACTTTATGCAGATGATGTTATACTTCTCAGTAATCCATTACAAATCTGCAGAATTCCCTGACTAAATTGAATAACTGCTATAATAAATTTGGAATAAAAATCAACAATAAGAGGACAAAAACTGCGAAAATAGGCTGAAACATTGAAAACATCAACTGGATTCTTAATTCAGTTGATGTTTTCAATGTTTCAGCCTATTTTCGCAGTTTTTGTCCTCTTATTGTTGATTTTTATTCCAAATTTATTATAGCAGTTATTCAATTTAGTCAGGGAATCCTGCAGATTTGTAATGGATTACTGAGAAGTATGACATCATCTGCATAAAGTAGAGCTGAGATTAACATATCCAGTTTTCATAACAGGATTAATGTCAGCATGGTTAGCCTAGTGGCTATGTGCTTTGCAACCATATTTCTAGACCTAGGTTTGATTCCCGTCAACAACGTGAGGAGCTTAAGGATCTTTCTCAGCCATAACCAAGTTGGCCGATCTTGGGCACGGGGCAGTAGGGTTTTTCCACCAGTTTATCTGGCGTTTTTCATCTCACAAGCAGGCAAACCGGCCCTGTGAACACACACATGCAGTGCATTTTTTGCTTTTTATATGTGGGAAAAGTTTGGGGGGGGGGGTCAAAATGGTAAAACGTTTTAGCTATTTTGGCATAATTTTTATTGGTGAAGATAGCAAATTAAATATGGAAATTGACAACAGAATTTACAAAACTAGTATAGTAGGAAGTCTAAGCCAGCTGTCTACAACCAGTAAGGATCTGAGAGCTGGGTTAGAAATAAAACAGTTGATCACAGATTGCAGACCACGAGAAGATTAGTGGTATGAACAGATGGCATCAACAGCAGTATGATATTAAAAACTAGAATATTAGGAAAGAATTTGACATTGTTAGCATTCAGGAATGTATGAGCAGAGCTAATGTCAGGTGGTATGGCCACTTAAACAGAATTTGAGAGGACAAATGTTCTTTGCCAGGCTGATATGAATAAAGACCAAGAGGAAGACCAAGATGCAGGTGGATTTATACAGTAAAAAGTGCCTTAGAAGACAGAAATATAAGATCTGATAATATTACAGTTTTGCAAGATAAGAGATTAATTAGGAGGAAAATTGTTGATAGGAAGTTAGTAATGATGTAACTTTTTCATGTGGAGCTATCATGAT
Organism: Typopeltis vanoorti; assembly: GCF_054136105.1. NCBI lineage: Eukaryota > Metazoa > Arthropoda > Arachnida > Uropygi > Thelyphonidae > Typopeltis > Typopeltis vanoorti. Next base: position 136,589,682 of record NC_143549.1, read on the forward strand.
ATTCCATATACCCCCCCCCCTTCAGTCATATAAAATAATTTCAAATAAAGCTTTTTTTTTTTATAGCTATTAGTTACCGATAACACTTTAATAGAATTGCTCAAACCGAACAGATTTTAAAGAAGTTTGAAATTTATGATGTCAGAAAGTTTAATAGGATTTGACATGTTCAGGTATGCAACAATTCATGTAGTGTATCATAGGAAGGCTGGGGAGATCTGTATGTCCGATCACATAAGAGATGTTGAAAAAGAAGAGAGCATAAATCAGGTTTGCATTCCATACAGCTAACACAGGCCATCAGTTAGTTTGGCAATGAACAAAAATGCTGTTTTACAAGGAAGTTCAAGGAAGCCTTGCAAATGCTAAGGATCATCCCACACAATGTAACAAAAACCAAGGTTTAATCCTACACTAAGTTTCATTAAAAATCTAACTGCCATGGACATGTGTGATGCTACAGAATGTGACAGCAAGTTAGTAATTAATTTAACATTTTTATTCTGGTAATATCTCTAGATAATGTATGCCTAATGACTTAATGAAACTTGTAGTGTTATATTTGTTTATTTTTATTAAACTCATTTATCGATTTTTTTTGCTAAGACCAGCTTTCCTTAATTTTGAAGAATGCAATATATAATATATTTTTTCATTACAAAAATACTCAGTAAATTAAAACAATTCATATACTACTGTAATTGTTTGCAGGCAAAAAATGAAAAACTCACATTTAAAAAAGTGAAGATTAGTTGTTTTTTTTTAATGCACAGACATGATGATTATTTAAGACTGAATATAATTAGTCTTTTGCTTGTTGCTGTTTAAGAAAATGAACATTATAAAAAAAAAACTGATAATCAAGTCTTAAATCATCATAATTAGTCATGGCTGTTTAAAAACTAATGATTGCTTCTTTTCATATTACTGATTGAACTGTTTAAGTGAAAGAATGAGATTCCAAGATCTTTTAATTTAAGATAGTGGAGTGTGGTCCCTAATCACTGTTTGTTTTTATAAGTTATTCTTGAATAATGTCTGTTGCTAGAAACACACTGAAATCACTAAGAATTGAGAATCAAGATATGATAATTCAGGAAACACTTTAGGCCATTATTTCTCAACCATTAGTCTGTGGATCATTTAAAAAGTTTTTATGTGAATTCTACTCTAGAAAAGAGGTAAAGCTGTGTTAGAACTTATTAATTCAATGAACTGACATTAGTGATTATTTTACTGAACTTGAAAAATGTTTGTGAATATCAATTAATTAAATATGAGGGTGGTCTGAAAAGTTCTCGGCCTCAACCATAGATAGTATCACTATCGGCAAGTTTTTTTTTCCTAAGTTGGTACATCTGTCATAAGTATCCATGTGAAATTGCAAGTCATTCTATCAAGTAGTTTCCTTTATACAGCTGTCTGAATCAAAAGTGTAGTCTGTATCCCTTGAAATGGATAAAATTGAGTATCGTGCATTTATAAAATTCTTTGTAAAAGCTCCAAAAGAAATTCATTCGAAGTTCATAAAAGTTTATGGGCACTCTTCTCCTTTGTTTTCGACAATTAAGAAATATGCTACCAAGTTTAAACGTGGTTGTACCAGCCTTTAAGATGATCCACATGAAGTTGTCCAAAAAGTGTAATAACACCAGAAATCATTGATCAAGTGCACAATATGGTATTGGATGACCGGCAAGTCAAAGTGCGTGAAATTGCTGAGACCATAGGCATTTAAAAAGAATATGTAGTATATATTTTGCATGAAGAATTGCAAATGAAAAATCTTTGCGCAAGATGGGTGCTGCACTTGCTCATAGCAGATCAAAAATGCACTTGCATGAAAATCTCTGAACAGTGCTTGGAGCATTTTAACAAGAATAAAACTGATTTTGTGCATCAATTTATTACTATGGATGAGACTTGGATTCACCATTACACACCAGAATACAAAAAAACAGTCAAAACAGTGGACAGAAGCCGGTTGTTCAGCGCCACAGAAGACAAAGATAGTTCCATCAGCAGGAAAAGTCATGGCATTGGTGTTTTGGGATGCTAAAGGCATTTTGTTTATTAATTATCTTGGGCAAAACAATAACCGGGGAATGTTATTCCAATCTTTTAACAAGACTAGATGAAAAAATTCGTGAGAAAAGACCCAGTTTGCAGAAGGAAAAAATCATCTTTCATCAGGACAATGCACCTGTCCACAAAGGTGTTTTGGCAATGGGAAAATTAAGGATCTGCACTATGAATTGTTGGAACATCTACCCTATTCCCCAGATTTGGCTCCCTCTAGCTTCTGTCTCTTCCCAAAACTAAAACACTTCCTCGCTGTCAGCATTTTTCTTCGAATCAAGAGGTGATTGCAGCTGTAGAGGGGTATTTTGCAGATCTTACCGAGAACCGCTATAGCGACGAGATAATGGTGTTGGAGCATCACTGGAATAAATGTATTAATCTTAAGGGAGATTATGTTGAAAAATAAAAATAATTTTGAAATTATAAATTCGTTTTTTCATTGTTAGGCCGATAACTTTTCAGACCACCCTCTTATATCTAAATTTTTTACATAAATATAATTTTAATTTACATGAAAATGTCCTGCATTTTCAGGCATACTGGTGGGGAGTAATGTTGATGTTAGTTGGTCTTGCCATTTTTATGGGATTGTTCATCAAGTGTTGTGCCGTCCACACTCCAAGTAGCAACCCAAGAAAGCCTCCGGCTCTCCGTATTACAGATACTCTTCGCCACCCTGCAGATACGTTGAGAAGAAAGGTATTTCATTAGTCCTGTATTTGTAATGTTTGATAAATCCTGCTGTTCTATATTTTAAATAAATTCACAATATTCCATTAAGTTCATGCTGAATCCATTTTTGTATGAATGTTATCTGATTAAAAGAAAAGTATTATCTTGGCAGACATATGAGGATGAATTGGACAATGTTAATTATGTGTGTCAGTTGCGTGAGAATTCAGTATATCACAATTATTTCTTATCCCATCTCATCCTCGTTAATTTGTTTTTTCGCAGATAGACTCAGTCTAGTAAGTAATCATCTTTATTGCCTGCTATATCGAAGACTATCACTGGCATACTTATGTATTATGTCTGCTGTGAATGTGTGTTTACCTGCTTCTATTATATTAGCTATTAGTTATTAGCTTCTATTATACGAGTTACCCCAGTCCTGAAAATACTTCAGGCACAAATTTTGTTTGCTTACACTTGTATGAAGGATTAAATATATAATTTCTTGGTATCTTTAATTTATAGTATAACCAAGTGGAAAAACTTCCAACATAAACTAAAAAGACTAACGAGTGAAAATCATTACATTATGAATAATGGAAACACCTGGAGGATGTGAGGATGGCAAGAGTCAACTGCTATCCAGCATTGTTTGCAGTTAGTTTGATGAAAGATCAAATCTAGCTGTGAAGGGATCTAATGAGAATTTTCCAAATGTTACACATAAAAGAAGATAAATGAACAACTAAAGCAAAATAAGTCCTTGGTTTTTATTAAGGGTGCCATGAGAAAAGATGACCATAGCATTATTTTATTTAATGAGAGATGAAGTTGTCTTGTAAGTAGAACATAGAACTCTTGTTCCAATCATTGTCATGGTATGTGGGGAAAGTGATAAGCTACATCACAGTTGTCTTCTCTGTTATGAGCAACATCTCCAGAATGTTCATTTTTTTTTTAATTTTTTTTTTTTTTTAAATCTCAAAATATCTTTAAGTGTAATCTGTATATGAAAGACCTCATGAACAGAGAGTTATATGAACATCTCCAGGATGTTTATAGAGGGAATTAATGTCTTTTGGAGAGCAGAGAAGACTTTTGCTTGAAAGTACCAATGTGAAGGATGGATACAGAGTGTATAGAGCAGAATTAGAGAAGTCATTTTTGGATACCTGTTGAGAGTTAGTTGGTGGGATAGAATTTGTAGTTGTTCATTTATCTTCTCATCATTTCTTAAGATGGAAGTTGCACATTTTTTTAAGCATATGAATGATGCCAGTTTTTTCAAAAGCTGGTGCAGCAAGAGGCCAATCCAAATGGGTCTGCCAATTGCAAGAGGCCAATTCAGATAATGGGTCTGCCAGAGGCCAATCCAAACCAGTATGGATTGGCCTCTGGCAGACCCATTATCTGAATTTTTTATGATAAAAGCATTCGAAAGCATAGTCTTCCTTCACTTTCTACTTCAAAAGTGAATTTTATTTTTTTTGGTGAAATGAGTTGATTGTTTATGTAAGGAAGTTGTTTATTTAGCTACACTGTGTTTCCAGAAATCTTAAAAAAACAAAATTTAAACCAATTCTGTGTTCCTGAAACAGTATAAAGGTGAGATCATTCCCAAATTTTTATATTTTAAACAAGTTTTTCACTCTAAATGGGTTAAGTATATACCACAAGACTTCTTTTATGAGAAAGAACAGTCCAAATATTTTGCCATCAATTAAGTCAATTCATTATGTATAGACTTCTAAGGAGCTGGCTAAAATGCAGTTTTAGCCAACTCCTTAGATGCTGACCTATGGGATCATTTAGATAATCTGACCAACTCTTCTTACAACTATGCTTTTTTTATCCTGCAAAAACAGTCAAATTAGTAAGTTCCATGCCCTCATCATCAAATTCCTGACATTTACCCTCAAGGGATGTACAGGATATGATAGTACTACATCAAAAATTTACATCATTACTAACTTCCTACCTACAATTTTCTACCAAATAAATCTGATACCTGTCAAAGCTACAGCATTGTCAGATCTTATATTTATATATCTGTCTTCTAGGGGTGCTTAAGGGTCAAAGCTGTATAACTGAGAGGAGACCTCCACATATCCTTTAAAGGAATGCAGAGAACCGACCAGGGCTTTTGACCTAATGTCTAATCCTCACCTTCTCGTGGTGACCCCTGTTGGGTATCTACTTGGATACTGAACGAACGAGGATGGGCTTGCAATTTGGGATTTAGCTGACCAAATTGTATTCTTATTGGTTAAACCAAAATAAAAAATGATGGTACAACATGACAGAATTTCATGCCGGCTGGGGCGTCGCCTGGTTAAACAAGGCCCCGTTGTTTTCTCCAGGGAACCAGGGCGAACAGCGAAAAGTCAGCTACTGGAACAAATCTGAAAACAAACCCCAACTCAACATCACCAGAGTTAAAGATCGGTACTATCAACATAAGAAGCCTGAATGGCAAAGAAATTGAGCTAGCTGAGAAATTAGATAAGTACCAGATCGACATAATAGGGGTGACTGAAACAAAAAAGACCAAAACTGGTGAGATCTTTCTGAGCAAAAAATACAAAATGTTATATTCAGGTAATGACAATCAAGGAAAAGAAGGAGTAGCCATAGTATTCAGCACAAAATACGAGCCTAATCTTCTTGAATGGCAGTCAGTCTCAAGTAGAGTAATGTAATGTGAGCAAATATGAGAATGGGAAACTGGACAATGAGACTTATTTGTGCCTATGGTCCCACAGAAGGTTCTACTAAGGTAGAAGTGGAGGAGTTTTTGAGGCTTTAGAAAAAGCAACTGACACAATGAAAAAGGAAAAGTTGGTCCTTGTTGGGGATCTAAATAGCAGAGTAGGAAATGATTGTGAGACATACAAAAATATTTTGAGAAAATTTGGAGAAAAGAGCAAAGCTAATAATAATGGCAAATATCTGTTGGATTTCTGCTCAGGATATGGACTGGTTATTACTAACACCATGTTCCAACATAAAAATATGCACAAATTCACATGGAGAGAAGAGGCTAGGAATAAGAAAAGGCTCATTGACTATGTTATTATTGATAGTGATGTTTTCTCCCTGATGCAGGACACCAGAGTGTACAGAGGATTTGAAATTGGAAGGGATCACTATTTAGTCTTGAGCAGGATAAAATTAAATTTAATATTGAAAAGAATGACATGTAAGAAAGTTTTAAAGCGAATAAAAGTTGAGGAGCTCTCAGATGTGAACTGTAGACTAACATACACAAAGATTATTGAAGAAAAAATGAAAGAGTTTGAGAACAGGAATCAAACCTTGGAGATTCAGTGGTAAACTCTGAAGAAAACATTGATTGATTCTGCCAAAGAGGCGTGTGGTGAGGTTGTCTGTAAGGATAAAAAGATCAGAACTCCCTGGTGGACACAGGAAGTTAAAGAGGCAGTGAAAGAAAAGAAGAAAGCATACCAAAAGTTCCTGTCAAATAAGTCAGCTTGTGCTCTTAGAGAATATAGAGACAAATGCAAGAATGCTAAACACTGTGTAAAACTAGCTAAACAAAAGTCATGGGAGGACTTTGGCAAGAATATAGAAAATAAATATCAAGAGGGTGGCAAAATTTTCTGGAGGTTGTTGAAGAAGCTTAAGAATGGAGGAAAGGGTGCTTTAAAAGTAATTAGAGATTATAAAGGTGACATGAAAACGGGAGAAAAAGATATCCTTGAAGTATGGAGTAATTACTTTGAAAAACTGCTAAATGAAACAAGCAGTGATGACAGCACTGTGATAGAAAACACTGACCAGGCATGCAGTCAGGAATACATATCCATACTTGAAGTGGAAAAAGCCATCAAAGGCTTGAAATGTGGAATGGCAGCAGGAGTAGATGATATGCGACCAGAAATGCTGAAGTATGGTGGTATAAGAGTCTTGCACTGCATAGTTCAGAAAGCCTGGACAGAGGGACGAATTCCTGATGATTGGAGTAGAGCTCTCAAAGTACCCATATATAAAAAGGGAAATAAAACTGCATGTGAGAATTACAGAGGTATTTCCCTACTGAGTGTTCCTGGCAAGATCAATGCAAGTATACTTGAGAAACGGTTGAGAAGAATTGTGGAAGAAAAGCTTGGGGAAGAACAAGCTGGATTCAGGCCAAATAGAGGCTGTCAGGATCAGATCTTCACTCTGCGCCAAATAGTCGAGAAAGCATGGGAATATAACAAAGATCTGTATTTAAGTTTTGTCGATTTGGAAAAGGCATATGACAAGGTGCCAAGAGAGAAGCTATTCAATACGCTGCAGTTATATGGTGTCAATGGGGCATTATATCAAGAAATACTTAGTCTTTATTTGAGTTGTAAGTCAGCAGTTAGAATTGAAGGAAGTACAGGAAGATATTTTAATGTTAAATCTGGTGTGAGACAGGGATATACATTATCCCCTCTGTTATACATTATCTATATGGATCACATTATGAAGGAAAGTGGTATTAAACATGATATCAAAATTGGAGATGTTAATGTCAGCTCTTTGCTTTATGCAGACGATGTTATACTTCTAAATAAATCTGCTACAAGTCTGCAAGATTCTCTGACTAAATTGAATAGCTGTTGTAATAGATATGGTATGAAGTTCAGCAATAAAAAGACAAAGACAATGAAAATAGGCAGAATCATTGAAAATGTCAACTGTGTTGTGAATGGCAGACCTGTGGAACAAGTAAAGCATTTCAGTTATTTAGGCACGATTTTTACTGAAGATGGTAAATTAAATATAGAAATAGACAACAGAATCAGCAAAGCTGTATGGTGGGAAGTCAATTGAATAAATTCATATGGAATAAGAGAGAAATATGTCAGAACTAAATTAGCTGTATACAAGACCGTGTTCAGACCAGTTTTAACTTATGGATCTGAGAGCTGGGTCAGAAGTAAAACACTTGACCAAAGACTAGACACCACAGATATGAGAGTCCTGAGAAAGATTATAGGCGTGAACAGATGGCATCAATGGCAATATCATATTAAAAACGAGGATATTAGGAAAGAACTTGACATTGTCAGCATCCAGGAATGTGTTAGCAGAGCTAATCTCAGGTGGTATGGTCACTTAAACAGAATGGGCGACGAAAGATTAGCAAAACAAGTGTTCTCTGCCAGGTTGGCAGCAAAACGACCCAGAGGAAGACCAAGATATAGGTGGATTGATATGGTACAAAGTGCTTTAGACGATAGAAATATAAGATCTGATAATGTTGGAGTCTTGACAAGTAACAGACTGATTTGGAGGAAAATTGTAGATAGGAAATTAATAATGATGCAATTTTTTTCATGTAGTACTATCATATCCTGTACACCCCTTGAGGGTACATGGCAGGAATTTGATGATGATGATGATCTGTCTTCTAAGGCACTTTTTACCGTATCAATCCACCTATATCTTGGTCTTCCCTCGGGTCTTTTTCCTGCCAACCTAGCAGAGAACACTTGTTTCACTAATCTTTCTTCGCCCATTCTGTTTAAGTGACCATACCACCTGAGATTAGCTCTGTTAACACATTCCTGGATGCTGACAATGTCAAGTTCTTTCCTAATATCCTCATTTTTAATATGATATTGCCATTGATGCCATCTGTTCACACCCCTAATCTCTCTCAGGACTCTCATATCTGTGGTCTCTAGTCTTTGGTCAAGTGTTTTACTTCTGACCCAGCTCTCAGATCCATAAGTTAAAATTGGTTTGAACACTGTCTTGTGTAATTTAGTGTTTTGACTAATTTCTCTTTTATTCCATATAAATTTATTCAGTTGACTTCCTACCATACTAGCTTTGTTGATTCTATTGTCTATTTCCATATTTAATTTACCATCTTCACTTTTTTTTTATTCATATGGAGTTAACTCCCTTTTCTCTCCCATCCCTATTGGGGCGAGTTGAGCCTCCTCATGGGGGTTTAAGTATTTATGGCTGTAGATCCATGTGTTCACACAGCCAGTTTTCCTGCTTGTGGGATGAAAAACCCCAGATAAACTGGGGCAGGGAAACCCTGCTGTCAACGCCCAAGACAGGCTAACTTGGCTTGAGGAAGATCCTTAAGCTCCTCACGTCAATGACGGGAATCGAACCCAGGACTCTCCTTCACCAGGCATATGGTTGCGAAGTGCATAGCCACTAGGCTAACTGCTCGGACACCTCACTAAAAATCGTGCATAAGTAGCTGAAATGTTTTACTTGTCCTATAGGTTTTCCATTCACAATGCTTTTGCCTATTTTCATTATCTTTGTCTTGTTATTACTCACCCTCATACTTATCTATCACAACAGTTATTCAATTTAGTCAGGGAATCTCGCAGACTTGTAGCGGATTTATTTAGAAGTATAACATCATCCGCATAAAGCAAGGAGCTGACATTAACATCTCCAATTTTGATATCAGGTTTAACACCACTTTCCTTCATAATGTGATCCATATAGATAATGAATAACAGATGGGATAATGTACATCCTTTTCTCACACCAGATTTAACATTAAACCATCTTCCTATACTTCTTTCAATTCTAGCTGCTGACTTACAACTCAAATAAAGACTAAGTATTGCTTGATATAATGCCCTATTGACACCATGACATATAACTGTAGCATGTTGAATAGCATCTCTCTTGGCATTTTCATATGCCTTTTCCAGATCGACAAAACTTAAATATAGATCTTTGTTATATTCCCATGCTTTCTCAACTATTTGTCATAAAGTGTAGATCTGATCCTGGCAGCCTCTATTTTGCCTGAATCCAGCTTGTTCTTCACCAAGCTTCTCTTCCACAATCTTTCTCAACGGTTTCTCAAGTATACTGGCATAAATCTTACCAGGAACACTCAGTAGAGAAATACCTCTGTAATTCTCACAATCAGTTTTATTTCCCTTTTTATATATGGGTACTATGAGAGCTCTACTCCAATCATCTGGAATTCGTCCTTCTGTCCAGGCCCTCTGAACTATGCAGTGTAGCCACTGTAAAACTTTTATACCTCCATACTTGAACATTTCTGGTCTAATATCATCTACTCCAGCTGTCTTTCCACATTTCAGACTTTTGATGGCTTTTTCTACTTCAGGCATATGTATTCCTGATTGCATGCCTGGTGAGTGTTTTTTATCACTGTGCTGTCATCACTGCTAGTTTCATTTAGCAGTTTTTCGAAGTAATTACTCCATACTTCAAGGATATCTTTTTCTCCAGTTTTCATATCACCTTTATCGTCTCTGATTCCTTTTACAGCACTCCTTCCTCCATTTCTGAGCTTATTCAACAACCTCCAGAATATCTTGCCACCTTTTTCATATTTATTTACTATATTCTTAAAGAAGCTTTATGGAAACTACTTCTGCACTCAAGCTCTGATTGATGTCACATTGATGAAGGTGAAGTACCTTTATGAATTGCTCATTTAATATCTCAACTATAGTCTCCACTGTTATTGTCATTCAATCATTTTCACTAACCAGTATCATCCTTTCATCATTGTTCTTTCTTCCCTGGCCACATGTTGAAAGTACGCCCTGTTTTTATGTGTGTGTGTTCATGTATGCCTAACTTTTTCATACCTACCTCATCACCCTTGAAATACATTCTGGCATTATCTCTGCTACATAGTTTTTTAGTGGAGACCAAGTGACCCTCATCTCCTTTTTGTCCAATTCCTCATTTAAAATGATTTCTGCCAGTGATAAAATTATTTATCTCACAAAACACTGCAATTTTTTGTAATCTTTGCATTAATATCTCCAGTTAACATAATCATATCATGCTGATGCTTTGTCTGTATTCATGATCATTTGCTTGGTGGATTGGCAATTTTATATACTAAGACAAGAGTTTAACAGTTAAAATTCTGTGATTTACAGTTCAGAATCCTGGCTTTAGCTCTCCAGAAGAAATAACCAAAATGCTAAATATCTTATGTGTCAGGACAATCAGTGTAGCAGACATCTAGTGGTGAAACACACAGCATAATCTTTTATTCTGGTATCAATTTCACAAATTAAAAAATTTTCAGTGGTACACATTACCTGTCATATTTTTTGGAGCTTTATGTTATGTCCCATAACATTTGGTAGCATGCATTTATATACAGTTGTAGGATGTATGACAGTATGACCCTTGTTCAACAATACAGCAGTAAAGGCTAACAGTTTCACTGTGCATCAGAAAAAATCTCTCCCAAAAAAATTATAAAATCATCATAGATATAACCAAAAATTAAAAAACAAACGCAAACTCATGAAAAAAAAAAAATCATACAGAACAAAACATTTCCACATTCACTTTGCCAACATTTGTGCCTAAATCTAAATAATATGCTGCATTATTGCTAATGCATAAATTATAAAATCTAAACCAGACCTGTTATTAAACCTCAGTAGCTAACTTTTGTGTCAACTGCCTAGATTATGGTTTTCGATTCCTTTTGTAAATGTTTCCTTACTTTCATATGCTACCTTTATTGTTCTCTGAATTCTGATGATCACTCTTTGTTATTTATCTCTAAAGCATAATCCTTTGGCATTTTAATTACCTAAACAATGAGATAATCTTTGTTAGCAAATTCACTGTTCACAGCTCAAATAAGCTTCCTAGTCATTTGATAGGGACAAGCATGATAGTCATAATGCACTTTTTTAAATAATGGTTTCATACATGCAAGGGAAAGAAAATTTGAATTTATTACATACTCCTATATAGTTTGCTCAATATACCATGAGCATCATTCAGAGAGAAGGCGGAAGACCTGGCTGCAACAACATGAGAACAAGTAATACAGCATGTACATACTTCCATGTGCCTCGGTTGCAGCTATGAGTAGAAGGAAACACTGTTAAAGTTCTAGGGAAAGAGGTATAGTTATATAATTAAAAAATAAAATGTATTAACAATTAATAGTAATTACTTCCCAAAACTTATAGATGACATACACTATGTTTAAGATTAATATGGCAACTGAATGGATCATCTATTTCTTGAATCGCTTCACATGATTCAAGAAATAGATAATCAGATTTAAACCTTTTGTAGTGCAACAGGGTCTGCGTGGTTAGCCGAGTGGCTATGCACTTCGTAACCATATGCCTGGGAAAGGAGTGTCCTAGGTTCGATTCCCATTGCTGACATTAGGAGCTTAAGGATTTTTCTCAGCCATTGCCAAGTTAGCCAGTCTTGGGCATGGACAGTAGGATTTTTTCTTCCCGGTTTATCTGGGGTTTTTCATCCCACAAGCAGGCAAACTGGCCCCATGAAAACACAGTCATAGGGCTTAGCCACCTTATCCTCAGGATGGGTACAGCTTAGAAGAGCTAAGGATAGCTCTGTAACAGGCCACTAGTCCTAATGCGTGAAGGGAAGAAGTGCAACAGCGTTGTTTGATTCTGTTTAATTCTGTCTAGTATTGATGACATGAGAAGCAAGGCCTCTTGATTCTAGAAATCTTATGTAATCTTGATCTTGTCTAAAATGACAAGAACAGGGTATTTGAAACACCAGCAAGGACAGAGATGATAATTTATCCTTAATAAGTGACAAGAAAGATAACTTCCAGAATGGTTTGAAGATGGTATATTATATTTGCAAAGAGTCCTTGATATTTTTCCAAATATATAGGAGTATTTAATAATAAATTCAAATTTTATTTCCCTTACACGTGTGAAATCGTTATTTAAAAAATCATATCAAGTAAGCTTCCTCCTTCTCTAACTCAGTACCAAACTTTTGCTTGTCGTAATAAAATAACACACAGATTTTCCATCTATCCACAGTAATAAATAATTGTCAGCATCAACTCAACATCCTGGAACCTTTACTAAGCAGCTTTCACTTCAGCTATAATGCAGATTCCAGGTCTCATGCTTGAAAGCTCTGACTCTAATCTTTTTTTCTTTTTTTTTGTTTCCTTTTTTACAGATTGAACTTACAGTTCTCATTCCCATGCCTGTTTGTCACTACAGTAGTGTATCAAATAAGATAACTTCTCTGATTTCTATACAAATTTTCAATGATTTAATTATTGTTTCTGCTTGCCAGATCTAAACACCTACTTGGAATGAATAACTGAATTAATCCTTGCTGGGATGAGGGCTACATACCCTCACTCCACTCACTGATTCTCTCCCAACCATTATCTGAACAGTTACATATTATGCATTCATGGCTGTACTGTTCAATGTGTTGCTCTTCCCAGCATGCCGCAAAATGCAGCTGGTAGGAAATTATGTTGTGCACATGCTGTCTTTCAATGCTGAAAGTTAGGATAATCCCAATGTACCTTGCCTTGAGAAATCCCCACAGCCAGAAGTCACAAGAGGATCAGGTCAGGTGAACAAGATAGCCATGCAGTGGGAAATACACAGCTGGCGTCTGTGAAATGTTCTCAAAGAACACCCTGGATGGATCAACCAATGTGCAGAAGTGCCTATCTTGCATGAAAGCAGCAGCACCTATGCATGAATCCATGCACAGGTGCTGCTGTAGTTGTGGCACAACAAAATTGTTTCTTATTACAACACTTCTCGGGAGTAACTGAGCAGGTTACAGGACCCAACTGGTGAGAATGTCCTCAAAGTAGAATGGTCCAGTGATATCCTATCCTATTACAACACTTCTCGGCAGTAACTGAGCAGGTCACAGGACCCAACTGGTGAGAATGGTCCAGTGATAAATGAAGCTGTAAACCCACACCAGGCATCAACTTTGGGTGAATGCAAAGGAATTTGTTGGAAGTTTGTCCACTTAGTTATACTATAAATTAAAGAAACCAAGAAATTATATACTTGTTAAATCCTTTATCCAAGTGTAAGCAAACAAGTTTGCACCTGAACTGTTTTCAGGACTGGGCAACTTCTATAAAGAAGTTAATGACTTCACATCAGTTACCTTAGTAGTCCATCATGCAACATGCATATCCTTGCAGACATTTATAATGCTATGCATTATGGGAAGGATCACTACCCAGACCAGTTTCAACCTTTATTGAGGTGTGATCAGTGGGAGCCAGACCCAGAGGTATATATTGTAAGGTAAGGCATATATTGCATGTATACCTTATATGGTAAGGTATATGTTGCATGCCATTCAAGAAGGTTATCTTCATATTTAGTATTGAATACATACTGTAGCTACTCCTTCCTTCCTTTCTACTTAGAAGAATCTCACTTATTTTTGTCTTTGTTTTAGTAACACCTTTTATGTCATTCTGGTACTTATCCAGTTTGTCTATTAGTTCCATTTCCTGTCTGTTGATGGTGCCAATCTTGAATTCTGCTGCTGTTGACTTGGGATTGTTGCTCTTTACCATACTCTTTTACCTGTTGACAATCAATTTCCACTATATAAAAACTGAACAGTGCTACATAATTTTGTGTGAGGCCACACATTTTGAAATAAGTTATTTTGAATTGCATCTGTGTACCTTTGCATTGTTACCACTATTATTGAAAAATATCAAAATAAATACTATCCTTGTATTCTTACTGTCTGATGTCTCTCGTAATAATGATTAATCAGAATGTTTGTCATCACTTGATAGACACCATTAAAATATGCATAATTTTTTTTTTTTTTTTTTTTTTTTTTTTTAAATAGAGAAATCGTCCTTCTCAAGCTCCACCTACCGGACCACCTCCACCTTATCCTGGACCCAGACCAACTGCACCGCCTCCACCAGGGCCATCTGTTCCTGGTCCTTCCCATGGTTATGGTGAGGGAAGGGGTCACTATAATAAAAGAGAGAGGGGTCCAGGGCAAGGATCAAGAAATAAAATGCATATGGAGGACAGTTATGCTCCAGCTCATCCTGGACGAAGTAGTGCGATGGAATTGAGAGGTAAACCTCGTGCCTGACTATACCTAAAATTAGACTTACACAAAAACTACATGTTCCATATGAAACTCATCCATTTTGTGTATTGGTGAGCATGAACAAAAAATGCAGCTCACATGTAAACTGGTGTTTATACATCTTCAGTCTGGCTAGTATTATTGAACTGGGCATTTCAACTGGTTATAAAAGAATATCTGCCTACAAGTTCTTTTAATATCATGAAAACTGCACTTCATGTCTTTTTTTTTTTTTAAGATATGATTTGCCAGACTTGAATACTGAATTTTTTTATATAATTATTTGTTTTTATAATGTCAGTTGGATTTTATGAAATGCCTTTCATCTTACCTTCAACATATGTCTAAATTCATTATGTTAATAATAATAAATATGGGGGAGGGGAGATAAAGATAAATGCATTTGTTAATATATGTAAAGAAATATGTAGAATTGTAAATAATGGAGATAGTAATTTTAAATGCATTCTTTGATTGCGGAATAACAGCCATTAATTTTACTTAGTGGCTTCAAATAAGAAATGTGTATAATGAAAGTGTGAATTTTAGTTTGGGGCTGCAAATTTAATTGATAATTTTATTACCAGTGAGAATTTCAGTTGTAAACTGAATATTCTTTTCTTTGAATTTTATTATTATAAGGTTATTTATGTGCATATATAGTACTCATAAAATGGAAGTAATTTGCTTCAGTTAGAGACATTATTGCTACCAAATTTTGCTTTATTTGGAAATTTTTTTAATTCTCAGGTGAAGTGAAAATTGTAAATATGTGCTTTTAATTGCTTTTTGATATTTTTTTTAATGCAAAAGTGGTCACACTTAAGTGAAGTCACATTTATTTCTACATTTTTAATTTAAAATGTTATTTTACTTATGTAATTGTCATAAACTAGTCACCTAGAGAGTGGGGGGGGGATAGAAAGAAAGAAAAAAATATAAGCAGAGTGCATTATTGCATTTTTCTCATATTTATAATTCTCACTTGCTTTCAGCTAATCTGCTTGATGGTGGTATAGTAGTTAACATAAAACTAATTACCTTGAGAAAAATTATTAGTACATTCCATGAGTGGCACCATTTATGATGATTTATTCATCATAGTGATGCCAAAAATAAAGAGCTTCATGGTATGTAAGAGAGGAATTAATTCACGGTTTCCCATCTGACTTGGACATCCAGATGAAACTAGTCATGACTGAAGTAGAGTAATCATTACTGAAAGCAGATGCATCATTCATTGTTCAGAAGTCTTCATTGTGATATTTTTATGATAAGCCTGAAAAAGTCCACCTCAAGTGACCTTCCACAAGAGTACAGGAAATTTCATATGGTACCATCATTCATGTTTCTCATCCTGAAAGGGAAGTTGAATTGCTAAACTGCTTAAAAGAAGTGTATTATATACATTAAAAAAAAGTTCGTTTTATAATAATGTGGATTTACACAATGCACAAGTTGGTATAGAGGTAGTGTAAATATTTTTATTAAATAAAGTGTAAATAAATCTGTGAATCACTGTTTGGCTACGATGTAATTGTGTGCATTGGAAATCCCTTTATATATATATATATATATATACAGTATATATGCAACTAAATTGGCAATTATATTTCTATAAGGAATGCTAAATGGTGTTAAACAACTCAACTTTGCTTTCAGGAATCATCTTTAGAGAATCTCTTCCTAAAGTAAATATAGTGCAAAGTTCATATTATATGCATTTGAACTTTTCTTTTGTGGTGAAATGTGATGGATCACGTGGTGACCTCTTTTATACACTTGAATTCCATTGAACTGTTGACTCAGCAAGTTCCGTTTTTTAAATAAAGACAGATAAATATTGCAAAGTGTCTTATTCGTTTTTTCTTAGAAAGATATCTCTAGAGAAACCATTATGAAAACATTTTTATAACAATCATATACGTTAGAGAACAGAGATAGATCAGTGGGTGGTCTGCATTCCTTGTTCCAAATGAATGCAGGTTGCATCTTAAATTTTTTTCACAGAAATGTGTCTCAGTATATATGTTACCGGCAAAGTGTGAAAAGCATGCATTCTATACAATGCCTAGGCGTTTTTTGGCAAAGTATGAAATGTCTGTTTTTTTAATATTTTACGTACTTTCTCTAGGTATTGTATAGAATGACAAATACTATTTCGGATATATTTTTATTTTGAAGTTTTAAATTTTGCCACCATTGGAAGTTAGGTTAGGTTTTGAAGTTTTAAAATTTGTTGCTATGGGATGTTTAGGTTGGGTTAGGGTAGGTTCTGGCGGTTGTTATGAGTGTGACAGACAATGGTTTTGACCGACTTGGAACTTATTAGGTAAGGTTTTGAAGTTTTAAATTTGGCTGCCATTGGAAGGTTAGGGTAGGTTAGGTTAGGTACAGGCGGTTGTTGTGAATGTGACAGACGATGGGTTTTACCGACTTGGAACTGCTGAAGGAATTTTAAACCAACTCTATGCCAGATCACAATTCACTTTATGTCTCAAGGACTTACTAAGAGTTGGAGACGTTCCTCACCACGAAATAGCTCTCCGGTCATCCGCTTCCGCTCAGTCCATGAGTAGATGCCAAGGGTTCGTTAGGTATACTTGCAAGACCAAGTGCCAAAATTTGAAGTGCTTTTGTATGAAAAAGGCAGTTGAGTGCAATTCAGAATGCCCATACAATACCTAGGGAAAGTATGTAAAATATTAAAAAAACAGACATTTCATACTTTGCCAAAAAACGCCTAGGCATTCTATAGAATGCCCCTGCTTTTCACACTTTGCCGGTAACATATACAGTATTT
The DNA here is from genome assembly GCF_054136105.1 of Typopeltis vanoorti. Taxonomy (NCBI): domain Eukaryota; kingdom Metazoa; phylum Arthropoda; class Arachnida; order Uropygi; family Thelyphonidae; genus Typopeltis; species Typopeltis vanoorti. The sequence continues at coordinate 136,607,128 of NC_143549.1, forward strand.
TGATATAAGTCGCACTCAGGCACTACACTGAAGCATGTCAACCAAAAGTGAGCCTAAATTCTAAATAGTGCTCCCTAGTTGATTTTAACATCTGTAATTGCTTGAAAAAACATTTTGCTTGTCTAATGGTGAAACTTATGTTGAGTGTTCATGCCTAGATTTTATTAAAGAAATTACGTTATAGACTAATGTTACAATGTCATGCTACTAATGTTCATTACAATAAATTTAACTTAACTAAACTCCTTAACATGCAAAGATGTCTGTGACACATCTTTTGTTTATTGCACCAAAATTGATTTTGAATTTTGGTTTCGCGTATAAATACAACCGAATATAAACGCTAGACAATCTTGTGCCTATTTCCTTTCAGCCGAGAATTCATCATTATTTTTCAAATAATGATGAATTTGATCCAGCAAATCATCCTTGCCCAAAAAATTGGCAGAAAAATGACCGCTTTCTGATTTTTAATTGGTATGCTAAGGGATTAATCTTTCCAGTATTTTGGCAAAGTCAAATTACCATCATCAAATAGTACAATACAATATGTGCACTCAGGCACTACACTGGTAATAGCACTGAAGCATGCTAACCAAAAGTGAGCTTAAAGTTCTAAATGGTGTCCCCTAGCAGGTTAAAATGGGTGTCTTTGGTTGGGCTGAGGTATAGAAGATGAATGCGTTCCAAATTCAAGGAAGAGTCTCATATTTGCTGTGGTAGTAGAGCAGTCTTTATCCTTAGTCGGCCTAGCTGGCTGATTGGATAGCATACCCACTCTCCAACCAACGGGTCACTGGTTTGAATCCTCTACAGACATGGATGTTTGTGATTGTCTTTAGGTGGGGGAGCCACTGCCCTACTTATTGGAGGAGGGGAATGTCAGTTGAAATATTTTTATATTCTTTCATTGCAAGTCAGTTTAAGTCAGACTTTCTGCATCCTCATTAAAAAATTTTGCAAGATCTAAAATTCCAAATAGGGGTGAAAAAATTCAATGATTATAGCATGTGAAAATTATAAAGATGCTGCTGAATTTGTACAAATAATTTGCATCAACCTCTTCAGAAAATTTGCATTCTGAGATTTCTTTCACAAATTAATAACCAAGGTAAGTCTGGATCTAAAACCTGAACTGAATCTCATTCATTTAGCTTCACATACCTGGAGTCTGGTCCTATCAATATGGTACACAGCTGGTAAACTTTTCTCTCCAAAATGCAAAACATTACACATTACCACCGATTCTCCTTCCCCCATACTGCCAGTCTATTTAAATCATCCTGTAAAATATCAAAATCCTCATTATTGACTATTGGTCTACCTAATTTTACATCATCTGCAAAAAACGATATATTTATACTGTATACATTATTAATACAATATACTGTATGTATATATGAGCTGTTTTAGCCACTTTAACAATATGCCCTCTGACACTGATCATCCAAATTCTCTAACCAACAAAACTTGTGTACACACTATCTACCAATAATTGTCCAAACACTAGCAATTTACAGTTCATACCAGTCAGCAAACTACTATTGGGTATGTCCACCTTTGGCTTTGATCACCTCCTGCACTCTTTGAGGGAGGCTTTCCACCACTGTGCATCAGATGGAATGTCTCCACTCCATCTAAGCAGCACTAAGTTCAGCAACAGCTAGAGGACTGCTCTAGACCTCAAATGCTGCTCCAATTCGTCCCAGAGGTGTTCGATGACGTTGACGACAGAACTCTGCATAGGCTAGGGCTTTAACATTCATTTCATACCATTCCATAACAGCTGCAGCTTTGTGGTATTGTGATCTTGATAATATAGGTGCATTCCATAAAAACTCCACAATGTAGGCAGCACCTGATTATCCAGAATATCAAGGTACTAAGCTGCCTTCATGGAACCACAGACAATGACCATTAGTCCACTCCAAACCAGCTGAATGCACCTCACACCATTGCCCCCACCATCAGTAAACCTTACTGTGGGTACAACACACTGTAGTAACAAGCGTTCAACAAGCTGCCTCCACATCCATGCCCTGCCATCAGACTGGAAACATGTGAACCTTGATTCATCACTCCAGAGTACTCTTTTCACTGGTTAATTGTCCAGTTTGCACTCTTTACACCAGGCCAGACGAGCTGCTTTGTTCATTGTTGTGATATTCGTCTTGTGTACTGCTGCTCTTACATGGAACCCAGTAAATGGAGCTCTTTCCATACGGCATTAGTGCTGGCGCTCTGGAACTCATCGGCAGTGCCATAACGAGGGCTAGGCAAAAGAGGAGCTCGCCACGGGTGCAACTAGATTTGGGGTGCAAAACGTAAATAATAAATAGATATAAAAGTCCACTTTATATTGTATTTTTAAATTTCGGCAATACACCGCTTTACACACAAATTCTCCAACTCATTTTGATGGGGTTAATAGTAAGTATTTAACATATTGCATTTAGTAAAATTTAACCTGTTATATTTAAATTTTTCAAAATTTTTGTCATTTTTGGGTTGGGGGGGTGCAAGTTAGACACTTGCTACAGGTGCTTCATACCCTCGTTACTGTACTGCTCATTGGGGCTGTTCTGTGCCGATTGCAGTCGGTTTAACACACTCCTGTCAGTTATTTGCTGCGGCCACCTTAGGTGTTTTCCAGCATTAGCATTGCCAGAACGTCTCCATTATGGATCACTTCGCCAACCTAATTTTGGATGCTCTGGGTGGGTGTCATTGGCACGTATGCACATGCCACCAATGTAACCAACATTGATAATACTTCTCTTGAAGTCATAGTTCATGGCATGTTGCCATACCACCTGTATTCAACTGTTACAATGTAATATTGCTTCCTGCTATCTGTACACTGGTTTTTGTGTTATTAACAAACCTAGAATGTTCTATAACTTCAAATAACGGGAGTGGGGGTGGGGTGTAGACAATTATTGGCAGTGTGTGTTGTGTGTTGAACTGATGAGCATAAAAATCTTCTTTGTTTCTCACAGCAAGCCTGTGTAGTGGAAGTGCCGTTTCCATCCTCTGTGCTAGGCTTCATGAAGGTTTAAGTTCAACTCTAGTCACCAACTAGAGGAACTTTTTCTAAGCTTAACTCTGATCTGCTTCCGAGTTTGTCGATATCTGGCACAGACAAATGTTTTCTTTTCTACCATAAACAAAAAAATCAACTGAGAACCCCACAATTGTAGAAAACTCAACAAATTCAAATTCCATCCTATGTTCCTTGAAACGTGAAAAGGCTATGAAATCGTCCAAACCTAACCCCCATCAGATTGTTTGCTAGTATTATTATTATTACGTGACACCTCCACGGAGTTCAAAGACTCATCGAGGGAGGGTACCCTACTCTACAACTCTGTCTCCACCACTCAATCCACGAACTGCAACTACACTAACGCCATCTACCTTCCACCACTAGAATTTTCAGACATTTACAAACAAACATACCCATTGCAAGATTCAAACCCAAAGCCTTTTGGCAGGAGAGCAGATACACTGACCACTCGGCCAAGCAGGCTGGCCAATATCCAAGTTTTGGGAAGTGATCACAATTAACTGTTCGTAAGTTTTTTTTATTAATATTTATTTAAAATTATTTTTATGTATGTAGCTAATTGTCAGCTGTGACTGAGATGAGCAACTATATGTAAGATCTATGACGCATTATTGTGATTCATATTTTCAATGTAGTTAATGGTCTGTCCTCAAATCTAAGCGACGACTAGATCTGAACCCAACCCAATCTTGCCTCTAGTCTTCGTCGAATGGAGAAACATTTTCTAAGCTTTTTTCGACTGGTTCCCAAGTTAGTCGATCTCTGGCACGGGCAAGCAGGTTTTTTCCCTGCTGGACACTTTTTCGTCCCTTAAACTGAAGAAAATCGACCGTCGAACCCACACTACTTTCAGACATTAAAAATATTGTATTAGGGTCAGGGACTACGAGATGGAAGAACTTGTTAGCCGACTCTGCACTGCGTGCCGATCAAATCAGTCAGTCATAGCCTTCGGCCAGCTATCTCTAATTGGCTACCAGTAGAGATTGAACTGCCCACTCAGTCTCCAAAAGTTAGATGGGGCTAAAATAGCCTCGCCTATTTCTTATACGGGAATAAAAAGGCGTTAAGTGATTTTATTATTATTATTATTATTAGAGACCTCCAAGGAGTCAGCGACTCATCGAGGGAGGCTATAAATCATCCAAACAAGCTGTCATACCTTCCATTAAATTCATTCACAATAGCTGCACTCATTATCCCTAAAGGCAAACTATTCCACTCACTGCTCTGTGGAGAAAAAATCTAGCTCTTGCCCCCTTTTCTTGACTTCAAATAAGGTTAACATCTATGGATGTCCTGTGTTCTCTCTCTTCCCCACTTTTCATATAACGAAAAATTTCATCAGATGACATCCTATAAATCCATTCAAAAGTTTATAGACCTCTATCATACCACACCTCTTTCTTCTGTTAACCAGAGTCTGCAATCCATATGTTTGCAATCTGTCCTCATAATCTAAATCCGTAATCTGGATATAATCTTTGTAACTAATCTCTGCACCCATTCCACAGCTTCTTTTTCCCCTTGGAACCTGGGATACCAAATCTGCGCACTATAATCCAGGTGTGGTCTTATCAGAGCCTTATAAAGAGGCAAAATGACTTATCCTTACATGCCAAGGTTCTCTTCAACACTGCAATTATCATCTGAATTGTATTTGCAACTTTTGCTATGTGACCTTAGCACTTCGAATTCCGATCCACCAATACGCCAAGATCGTTTGCCTCCTAAATTTATTGTAGCATAATTCTACTAATATATAATAGCCGCTGGAACTCTAACCATGCCAAAGTGCCTAACTTAACACTTACTAACATTACACCGAGAGCTGTTTTCATTTGCCAAATTTCCAGTCTATTAAAATCATTTTGTAATTGCTGAATATTAGTAGCATCCCTCATTGCCCTACCTATCTTTGCATCACTGGCAAATAATTGTACATCTGAGGTTAAACACCGCTTGATGTCATTAATGCACAGATTGAACAATAATAGCCCAAGGAAGGTACGCCACTGGTCACCTTAAATCTGTTAGATTCACACCCACTGTATACCACTTTTTGATATCTATCTGTCAACCATCGCCTGATCCAATTCAAGAGTTTAATTCCAATCCCATAATCTCCAGTTTATGCAGCAGCCTTTCGTGTAGTATCCTATCAAATGCCTTAGAAAAATCCAACATTATCATAGTGTATCCATTCCCTTTATCCAACTCGGCGATAACATCAAGACCGTGCCTACTGGAAAATAAGGCTGCACTAGGCGGTAACATTGCTATAAAATACATGCAAATTGCTAAAGCATAATCTTCCTTTAGTAAACCCATGCTGCTCCTTGCGCGTATAGCTCGTTCGTCTACCGATTTCTGTATGCGAGTTCTTACCAACTTTTCTAAATTCTTCACTGCGACGCTACAGATACTGGTGGGTCGGTAGTTAGACACATTAGTATTTGCATCACCCCTCATACAAAGCAACTATCATACATTCCTTCCATTCCTGTGGTATCATTCCTGATTTCAGACTCAAGTTATACAAACATGTGAAGAGCCTAGCCAATTCGACTGAACATTGCTTTAGCAAACGGGCTAATATTCCATCTATCCCTGTAGACAATTTCTTATCCTGGTTATGCGGCAGCTCTTCAACCTCATTTTCATGAACCTCTAACTCTTCATCCAATGTAGCACTGTGCACCATGTTAGGCACACCTGGTTGATATATCTTAGCAATGTAAGAACTAATTAACTGAACAATCCCATTAGCTTCTGACTCTCGAGTACCGTCTGTATTCAATAAAGTTATTCTTTCACGTTCATTCTTTCTTTTTCTTGCAGCATAACGATAAAATTCTTCCGGATTGCCTTGCATGGCTAATTTCTTTTCATTCTCCGATTTAGCTTTCCGTACAATATTTGTTAATTTTCTGGCCTGAGCTTTATATATGTCATAACGCCTCTCACTGTTATTCTCACGATATTCTTTCCACATCATCTTCTTGTGGATATCTTGTTTAATAAGATTGCACATCCATTTCACTCCTAGCCAACTTATTCTCCAGACAGTAGGGATAAATTCAGATGCCTCCTCGTTTAAGCACTGTTTTCAAAAATTCCCATTCATTGCTGGCATTTTCCCAATTCAGCAACTGATACCATGGGACCAAAGATAGTATTCTCCTAAGTTGATCTTAATTTCCAGCTTTGTAGTTCAACATGTAACCTATTCTAATAGGAGCATCAATACAATAGATACTTCCCAAGAAAGCACAGCATGATCACTGTCACCAACTCGTGGCGAAATAGCTATATTCTTAACAGAGACCCCTTCTGACGCTATGAGCAAATCCAACACTTTTTGACCCTCGAGTTCCTTCTTTCACATGCTGCTTCAGAAAGTTGCCTCGCATCAATTCAATAAATTCCTCTTCTTTCTTATCATGACATTTCGCTTCTACCCAATCACTTTGGAAAATTAAATTCACCCATAATGATCATTCATTTGGTACCCATAAGGCTAAATTGGTGATGCTTTTCTTCGTCCCCTGCAACTGAGCGACCAGGCATGTAACAACATCCCACCATATATTTCATTCTATTAAACGCCGCTTCACACCAGATAGACTCAAACTCGCCGTTACAGGAACATTGTTACCATCATGGTTTCCCTGTATTTCTACCCTAACTGGACTTAAGTCATGTGATATCATTAGTAGTACTCATCTTCCTCTCGTATCTCTTCTGTCATTCCTAAAAAATAGTATACTCATTACACTCGATCCCACTTACCATATCTGACGCTGATAGCCAGGTTTCTCTAATGCCAACAAGATACCAGGTTTCTCTTAAGCCACATCATATTCAATATAGCAACGAACTCAACTCCTTTATTTTGAATGCTCCTGGGATTTGTGTATAAACATAATAAACTAGCACCTAGCCTATTCTTATAACTAGATATGCAATTTATTTGGTCTTTTTCTAGAATTTTCTCTTTTCCCTCCCCATTTTATATATTTAAAAGGTCCGAACCGAAAGCATATTTTTTCATGCCTTCGCCACATACATAACCATGTTCTATTCTTGAGAGACACTTGTGACAATAAATAAAGAATTATAAACACGTTAACACAAGAATATTTTAATGTTTACCAAATATTTCAGTCTGAAACTAACAGACTATCCTCAGTGGCTTGATATGATCAGTTTTTACAAGGTGAAATACAAACAATTGATCATTCAAAAGTAGAAAGAGCCCCGCGATGTTACATTGCTAAGCATTAAAGAGAGGCAAATTTCATTAAAGAGAGGTAAAATTTTTCATCACTCTGATGAAATTTAGCTCTCTTTAATGCTTAGCAATGTAACATCACGCGGCTCGTTCTACTTTTAAATGATCAATTGTTTCTATTTCACCTTAAAACTGTCCTATCGAGCCACTGAGGATAGTCTGTTAGTTTCAGGCTGAAATATTCGGCAAACATTAAAATATTCTTGTGTTAACGTGTTTATAATTCTTAACATAACCATGTTCGAAGACATTCATATCTTTATCATGTCTCTATACCATAACCGAACTTTCACACACATATTTTCCATTCCTCCCTTGATGATCTAGTTTCTCTGACTCTGAATTAAGTTTCATACCAAGACGTAATTTCTCCAGGCTCCTGATGCCGGATGAATTCAAGTGCAGACCATTCCTCTTATACAAGTCTTTTCTGCCATCAAACACACGCCACACATCCAAAAACTCGCATCCATTTCTTCTACACAGCCTGCGCATGAAATCATTTGCTATCGTTGTCCTCCATTGTGATGTCAAGAGGAAATACGTTTTTAAAAGTATCTATTGATTCTTCAACCCATTCTTCAGTCTATTGATTTTTCGACGTTGTTATATAACAAAAAAACATCTAACTGGCTAATTATATAATAGGGAAATTTTAATGTTTGAAAGTTTATCTACAAAATGCTTCGAGTTTTATGTGTGTGTCTGTGTTCTATATCAGTGTTTCTCAAAGTGTGGTACACGTACCCCCGGGAGTACGTGAAAGGTCTTCAGGGGGTAGTCGCAATTTTCAGCTATGCATCATTAACGCATGGAATCATTATTGAGAAAAAATTAATTATTTTAAACGTATATATTTCTCAATAAGTTATATATTATCTACGAATTCTCCTACTCAAATTGTGATAACTGCTTCACAGTTTGAAAAAATTTGAGGGTGATCACTCGTGGATCTTCGTATATGAAGGTTTGAACAGATAGTAATTTTTACTTGCCAACAGTTCCAACTTAATCAAATCATTTTGCAAGTACCGCGTATCAGTTGCATTGCTCATTTCCCTGCCTATTCATAATTCATCAGCAAATAGCTGTATCTATCTATCCATCCATCTATTCACAGGACATCAACAGATGCCATATGTTCACTCAGATGTTCAGTTATGTGCCACATCAGTCCTTGTCAGGTGGGCTTGTGTGGTTTTCTGGAAGCTTCAAATCTCTGATTATCAGTCACTCCAGACACACCATCCATCCATCTATGGATTACCCTTTCTCTTTTCAAGAACTTTACCTTCTATTACTGTTTTGAAAAGCCCTCCTTCCATCCTTTCAATATGTCCTAACTCTTTAAACTTCCTTCTTTCAATTTCCTTAAGGAGACTTAGAATTTTGCTGATCCTTTCTAGCACCCATCCGTTTGTCCGCAGTATTGATATCTTTAACAGCCTTCTGTAATACCACATCTCAAAAGCAGCTATCCTTTACCAATCAGACAATTTTTGGTTCAAATATCATATCAGTAATTCGCTGTGTTGAAGGAACAGCTGCCTTCAAAATCCACAACTTTTTTCCTGTGCAAACAGATCAATCCTTCCAGATTTTACACATCTCTCACTCTTGTTTTACCATTTCTAATCTATTTCTGACGTCTTCTGAACAGATTCTTCACATTAATAATGAATCCCAGGTACTCGAACTTGTTGACTTCCTCCATTCTTTCTCCAGTAAGGTACTTTTGTTTCTAAGGGGTTTCCTTCGCTGTGTTTGCTTTGAGAACCATAATTTGTTTCTTCCTAAGATTTAGTTGAATTCTAAATCCCAAGATTTAGAATTCAACTAAATCTTAGGAAGAAGCAAATTATGGAAGAACCAAGATTTAGAATTCAACTAAATCTTAGGATTTATTTTTTACTGATCTCATTAACTCTATTTTTTACTGATCTCATTAACTTTGTCAAGAATTTCTCCTAGTTGTTCCTTGTCATTACAAAGGAGTACTGTATCCTCAGTGTACCTCAGATTACTGATCAATCTGCCACCTATCCTAAATCATGCCTAAAGCTCATGCAATGCTACATGTAAGATGTCCTCAGCATAGATGTGGTGAGACAACAGGTGGTGAGAAAGTAGGAATGCTTGCCTAACTCCCTTTCCAACCTGAAACTAATCAGTTAATCCAACACTTGTTCTTAACATAGCTGCATGCTATGTTAAGAACAAGATTATTTCATTACTTTCCACAGGTTCACATGCTGAATATAGTCAAAAGCTTTGGAGTCGTCTGTGAAACACAATACCGTAGGGAGTCTAAATTCCTTATACTTTTCAATATTATGTCTATGGGAAATAATCTGATCTCTGGTAACCTTAAATTTCTTAAAATCGCTTGTTCCTCAGCAATCTAAGTCTCATTCCTATTTAGAATGATGTTTAATAAAATCTTGCTGGCACGAGAGATTAAACATAGTTCTATACTTCTAACAATCCTTCATATCTACCTCGTTACGTTGTGGTATGAAACCGATTTCTTCCATTCTATAAGACATGATCCTGTCTCCCGAATCCTTGTAATCAATCTAGGAAACACTCTTTTTTCCTCAATCCCCCGCGGACTTAATTAACTTTGCTGGGATTCCATCTACACCTGGGGCAGAGCTAACAGATTTCTCAAAAGGTGAAATATCCTGGGCGTTTAGTCAGTGGAAAAATAATCTACTTTGCTGGCCTAAGAGGTGGAACTGGGGCCCTAAGCTATTCTGTCAGAAATCAGATCAGACTGGCCTGACAAGGCTTGTACGAACATCCGTGTGTGTGTGTGTGTGTATGTAGCAATTGTCGGAGAAGGCTTGGACAGATAAACAGAATATCCTATGTGCAGCCATTGACCGAAGCATTTAATAAAGGCTGTGATCCATATAGCATGGAACTATGTCCAGGGAATTAAAGAGGATCTGCACTAGCAGTCGCATCCCTATACGGAAACAATTGCTTTAAATAAATGTTTCTAATTCATTTTCAAATTCAATTATATATTAATACGATATTTTTTTTATTAAAAAATCAAAAAGAAGAGAGGATTTTATTATTCGGTTTTTAAAGCTGCGTTATTTGGATATCGCTTTAATTGTTTTCATACGATTATGATTCCACTAACTAAACATCCAGGATATTTCACCTTTTGGGAAACCTGTTAGCTCTGCCCCAGGCGCAGATGGAATCCGAGAAAAATCCTGGATTTTACCATTAACTATGGTCTAATTATTGGAATAGATAGTAACTCTCATTTGTATAAACTCTCATTATGGTTTAAAGAAAACACAATACAATAGAGGTAAAAAATTGAAAGATTTCATAGCATCATATTCCCTACACATGCCAAACGACAACTGTAACACTCCATCATTTGAAAATACCAGAGGAAACAACTTCATTGAGCTGACAATGGCAAACAACGCTATTTTACCCTAGGTTTCTGAATGGAAATGCGAAGAAGAGGAAAGCTGTTCTGTAACAGCTTTCCTCTTCTCATTGTCTCAAGTTTCATTGTCAGTAACAAAAATATAACACCAACCATACATAACATTAACATCAAGTACTTCACCAATAAAACCAATCTAGAGATATTTGTTAAAGTATTAAAATGAGAATTTTCATGCCTAATCTCAGAACATCACTTTAATGGGATCAGCAAACAACAGTTCAGCTTAGACAAGAACCTAGCCATCTGGGCATCAGAAAAGCGATTTAGACTTCTTGCTTATGCGCTTTCATCAGGTTTGAAAAAATCCAGCGACCAAACACTCAGAACAACCAATACGCTTAACATCGATGGAAGAAAATCAGTACCTTGGTGGAACCCCGAATTAACAGTCCTAAAAAAAAAACGTGTTAACGCACTCAGACGACTGTATCAAAGAACATAAAATAAACCAATATTTAATAGAGAACAGAAGACAGAACTGCTATAAAGCCAAATACAGCCATCAATCCAAAATTACAAACGCGAAAACAGAATCATGGAAAAAATTCTGTACTCTTTCAACCGTATAGAATCTTTGGAATTGCATATATAAATTAGCAGCAAGTAAAAATAAGACAACACCTATATTATCAACGATCAAGAAAACAGACGGCACCTACACTAAAAACTTAGTAGAAACTGCAGCTATTATGATAAATAAGTTTATTCCCGATGAATCAACAGATGAAGAAATCCACAAAACTTACAAAGAATGGAAACAGATATAAATACTCCTAACGACGACTTATTTACAACTAATAAAATCGAGTCAATATTAAGATCAATGGATCCAAGTAAAACTCCTGGAGAGGACGAAATAACCAGCGATATACTCCTGAGCGTTTGTCGAATTCCCCGAATTCATAACAACAGTTTACAACGAATGCATAAAAAGAGGACGATTTCCTTCAATATGGAAACGCCCAAAAATTATACCCATAATCAAACCAGAAAAAGAAACATCCGTCGAAATTAACAAATACAGACCAATCAGTCTCATAAACGTTGCTGGTAAGGTGCTAGAAAAACTTCTGATAAACCGAAAAATGCACTATGTCTACTCAAGAAACCTATTAAGCAGCAATTAATATGCATTTAGACCTCGATCCAGCACAGTAGATGCAATTATGGAAGTTAAAGAGCTCACAGAAGACAGTCTGCAGCAAAAAAAAAAAAAAAAATGACGTACTACTGATTTCACTCGATGGACAAGGAACTTTCGATGCTGCGTGGTGGCCAGCCATAACCAATCAATTAAGAGATTTAAAATGTCCAAAAAATTTACTCGATCATACAAAAAAAGATTTTACAGACAGAAGAGCAACCATAACATTACAAACCACAGCTGTAACGAGAGAAGTCAAACGAGGATACCCGCAAGGCTCCTGCTGTGGACCAAGCTTCTGGAACTAGAACATCCAGTACGACTCGCTATTAAGACTTCATTTCAGTACTGAAACAAAAGTCATAACTTTCGCTGATGATGCGATGATAATGATTCGGGGACGCGACGGCTTACAATTAGAAGTAACGGCCAAAGAAGAACTCTTTAAAATTGCAGAGTGGGCACGAGAAGAAAGTTACATTCAATTGCACCAAGCCTAAAGTGCTCCACATTTCACGTAAAAAAATCAAAACAACCCCCAATGGTCTTCCTAAACGGTTCTTGAGGTAGCCAGAGAGCTAAAATGCCTAGGAAAATAATATGTTGAAAGTTTTACCTTCAACAGGTACATATCATATGTTGCCGAAAAAAGTTTACAAACTGTAAACCTTCTAGCAAAATCGGCAAGTATTAAACGAGGATTAGGCCAAAGAGAGCTGAAAAACAATATATACCGGAGCTATACTACCATTAATATCCTATGCTGCACCCGCCTAGAAACATTCACTAATATCAAAGAAAAATCGACAAAAGCTGAACAAAGTTCAATGCCTTATAGCCATATGTATAATTAAATGATACAAGACAATATCTTTCGAGGTATCTTGCGTTATTGCAGTCTAGCATCAATATGCCTGAAAATACAAAAATTATCTCTAATATACGAAATCACTTCCGGATGATATAACGGAAATTCCAACATTGATCCAAACTGCTACGAACGTCCGCTTCACTACAGTAAGTGGCCTCACCCAGCAAAGAAAACAAATATTAAAGAGAAGGAAAGCTCTGAAAGTGATGAATTCCATATATACAATGATGGAAGAAAACCAGAGAGAATGTCGACTTCTTTCATTGCATACAACAGGCAGTCCATTATATAAGAACGCTGAGCCTGCATCCTCTCTGTTCCAACAACCAAGCAGAACAACTTGGTATAGTTCATTCACTTACATATCTTCAAGAATTAGAAGTCAACACCTCTCATCAAAAGACAGCAACAATTTACAGTGATAGTAGAAGCACTATAGACGGCATAAAAAACCAGAACAACCATATAGCGTTAATAGAACAGACAAGAAAGCTGGTTTAGAATCTCACTCTATAGCGATGGGAAATCAAGTTCTGCTGGGTGAATGCTCATACTGGGGGTAGCAGGAAACGAGAGAGCGGATCAGTTGGCTAAGGTTAGCTAGAAACAAGTTACTAAAAGTACTCGAAATCTACTATAAAAACACTTGCATAAGAAAGAAGCCTAGACTTTCTTCTTTGTGGGAAGAAGAATGGAAAACATCAAAAAACGGATCGACAACAAAAGAATTCTTTCCTAGCATCAGAAGCAGACTAAGGCTGAAAAAACACGCCATTTCTCCACATTTAACCACTCTACTAACTGAACATGGAAAACTTAGACACTCCTTACACAGATTCCATATTATGGAATCACCATCATGTATTTGTAGTTGACCACATGCTTTACGACTGTCAGCTACTGGACTCCATCCAGATGCCCTTAATGCAACACGTCATTACTTCTGGAGACAAGTGGCCAGTGTGTCGTAACGAGGGCGTGGCGAAAGGCCCTCCACGGGAGCAACTAGGCTTGGGACACAAAATGTAAAAAAATGTAAAAATTAAATATAAATATAAAATTCCGCTATTTTTTATTGTATTTTTAAATTTCGGCAATACGCCGCTATAGACACACAAATTTTGCAACACATTCCAACTCATTTTGATGGGGTTAATAGTAAGTATTTAACATATTGCATTTAGTAAAATTTAACTTCTTACATTTAAATTTTTCAAAATTTTTATCATTTTTGAGTTAGGGGTGCGGAAGTTAGACACTTGCCACAGGCGCTTCATACCCTCGTTACAGTACTGATCAAAACAGAGACTTATCGAAAAGTATTACTCAGAACTAATTAAATTTGCCAATAAGATCAACTACCAGTCGTAATAACATAAATTACTGATATTGTATGAATTTTATAGTGTAATATATGTATATATAAAAATATAAATCTACTCTATACTACAAAATGATAAGCTGAAATTGGAAACGGATGTGACGTCGGCTTGAAACGGATGTAGGCTGTTAACATTTTTATGTAACGTTTTTGTGTAACGTTTTTGTCAAGTTATTTGAAACGTTTTGAAACTCAGGGGGTATTCCGAGTATCGAGTCTTCAATATTCGAGTCATCGGAATTCAAGGAGAACCAGTTTACCAGTCCGGAACATGGGAAGGGGGTTTGTTCGCCGTAGGCGCCAGGGGGGGAGGAGCCTCCCTTTTGAAGATTCGACACTCAGGGGCTATCCTGAGTGTCGAGCCTTCAAAATTCGATTCACCAGAATTCAAGGAGAACCGGCCTACCAGTCCGGAACACGGGAGGGGGCGTCAGGGGAAGAAGCCCCCTAGTATAAATATAAATATGGATGTAAAGATCATAAATGTATATATAGATGTAAAAATATAAATGTAAATATGAATATTGATACAAAATTGGAAATGTAAATGTTAATCAGTACTTGGAAGCTACATGTAATATAAGCATTGTAATGCAATGGAGCATGTTGAGATAAATAACCTCCTGGTAGGGTTACTATTAGGAAGTAAACGCAAAAACATACACATACACGCGCTCGCTCGCTCGCGTGCGGCTGCATACAGTTACCACGATATGGTTTTAATCGGGTTAATAACTAAGAACATTTGACCCTTTTGCTTAGACCTCTTTTGATTTTTTTAGGGCGCACATGTTTTTTGTCAATTTTTTTAGTGTAAGCTCCCTTATATAAATTTCACAAAAAGGGAAAGAAATTCAATTTGAGAAGAGCATGTAACTCTTTCTTTAGAAATTTATTTTCATTTGTTTTTATTTATTGAATTGTTTCTAATATTTGCATTACACAAGAGACAGAAAGTTTATTAGGCCCCTTTTCTCTTCTTCTATACCATAGAAAACTCGTGTTTCTTTAAGTGTTTCTAACATAGCGAATGAGTAGAATTGATTGCAAGAGACAATCCATTCCACTCATTCACCATTCTCAAAATCAAAACTTCCAGTTCTAGTCCCTCACATCCTCTCTCATCACACTCGTTATCAACTACCTCATTAACTCAAAGAAACTAGGGCGACAATATTTTTCTGCACACAGTAGTCAACTTTCGACCATATAAAACTGAAATAGTTTTAGAAAGGGTGATAATAATCTTCCTATCTTTACTTATCAATATAGAAGCAGTCTTTGAACTATTTTACAAACTCATGAACGCGCTGTCCACCATCATCTCCCCAGATTTCTAGCATTGTCAGTTTCCCGAAATAATATGGAATCTTTTCATACCGAAATGTATAACCTTACATTTTACAATATTAAATTGATAACGAATATCCTTTTTCCACACTGCCAATTCAACTGAATTGCTATTAAGCAATTTAGATTCTGCAGTATGACAACATCATTATTCGTCTGTTGCCTTCCTGACTTTTCCATTATCAGAAAAAAACAGAATATAAAATGTTTTCTGTGGAATTAACTAACAACATTAGAAATCCAAATGTCTCTGTCTGTATGTGTGAGGGAGTGAAATTTCTGTGAGGCTGATAATGATAGATTTGCCTTCTGTGTTATATTAAGTTAAGCAGAATATAAGATTTAAAAAACCTCTATTCATAAAGTTCTGATAATCTGTTCTATTTTCATATCCCCCCCTCCCCCAATGGAAAAATGTATATATATATATATATATGGTTATCAGTAAGATCTAAGATCAGCAAAATACCCCTCTACAGCTGCAATCACCTCTTGATTCGAAGAAAAATGTTGACAAGCAAGGAACAGTTTTAGTTTCAGGGAGAGATAGAAGTCAGAGTGGGCGAAATCTGGGGAATAGGGTGGATGTTCCAACACTTCATAGTACAGATCCCCTAATTTTCCTATTACCAAAACAATTTTGTGGGTTGGTGCATTGTCCTGATGAACGATGATTTTTTTCTTCTGCAAACCTGGTCTTTTCTCAAGAATTTTTTGTCTAGTCTGGTTAAAAGATCGGAATAATATTCCCGGTTATTGATTCACCCTTTTCAAGATAATTAATAAACAAAATATGCATTTAGCATCCCAAAACAACTATGCCATGACCTTTCCTGATCATGAAACCGACTTTGTCTTCTTTGGCGCTGAACAACCAGCTTCTGTCCACTGTTTTGACTGCTGTTTGAATTCCGGTGTGTAGTGATGAATCCAAGTCTCATCCATAGTAATAAATCGACGCACAAATCAGTTTTTTCTTGATAAAACGTTGCAGGCTCTCTGCAACGTTTTATCAAGAAAAAATGTTGATCAGTGGATGTGGCGTTTGCACACCACGGCGCTTAACCGCACGAAGGAAGACTTGGTTTCGAATCTAGTCGGCGACTAGAAGAAATTTTTCTGAGCCTTTTTTCGATCTGTTCCCGACTTAGTCGATCTCTGGCACGGGCAAGCGGATTTTTTCGTCCCGTAAACTCAAGAAAATCGACCATAGAACCCACATTATTTCAGACATTAAATACGAGTGTTAGGGTTAGGGACCACGAGATGGCGGCACTTGTTGAGCCATCTCTCTTCACTGCGTGCCACTTAATTAGTGATAACCGTGGGCCAGCTATCTCTCATGGGGTGCCAGTGGATATTGAACTGCCCACTCAGTCTCCAAATGTTAGATAGGGCTAAAAACTGCCTCGCCTACTCCCTATATATACGGGAATAAAAAGGCGTTTGCTTAGTTGATAAAACGTTGCAAGCACTGTTCAGAGATTTTCATGCGAGTGCATTTTTGATCTGCTGTGAGCAAGCACGGCACCCATCTTGCTCAAAGCTTTTTTATTTGCAATTTTTCATGCAAAATATATCCTACACGTTCTTTTGAAATGCCTATAGTCTCAGAAATTTCATGCACTTCGACTCGTCAGCCATCCAATACCAATATCGTGCACTTGATCAATGATTTCTGTTGATGTTACACTTTTTGGACGTCCTTCACGTGGATCATCTTCAAGGCTGGTACGTCCACGTTTATACTCGTCAGTCCATTTCTTAATTGTCAAAATCGAAGAAGAAAAACTGCCCATACACTTATGAACTTGGAATGAATTTCTTTTGGCGCTCAACCTTCTTTTACAAAGAATTTTATAACCGCACTATTTTCAATTTTATCCATTTCAAGAGATACAAACAACATTTTGTTTCAGACAGGTGTATGAAACAAACTACTTGATAGAATGACTTGCAATTTCACATTCATGCTTATGACAGATGTACCAACTTAGAAAAAAATCTTGCCGATAGTGTTGCCGTCTGTGATCAAGGCCGAGAACTTTTCAGACCACCCTCGTATAAGCTGCCACGGACAGATAAACCGGCACACAAGTGCCGCCATGTTTTGGTACCAAGCCCTAACAGACTATATTACTGCATGAATTAATGTGGGTTCTGCAGTCGATTTTCTTGAGTTTACGGGATGAAAAACTGGGATGAAAAGAGTTTCTGGGAGTAAAAACCTGCTTGCCCATGCCAGAAATCGACTAACTCGGAAGTCATACAGAGAAAGGCTTAGAAAAAGTTCCTCCAGTTTGCGACCACATCTTCATTGACTAAGCACAAGGGATGCAAGCGACACTTCCACTGAGCTACAGGCCTAGAACAAAATGTCTTGGTAAATACATAATATATGAGTAAAAAATATTATTAAGAATATTTTATTGAAATGTAATGTACAAAATGAACCATATATGCATTACTCAGTGCTGAACTTTGTAAAATAACATGTTGGAATGTCACTCAAAATAATTATTGTATATATGTAAATTTTTACAGAGCTCAATAGAAATATTATTATTATTATTATTATTATTATTATTATTATTGTTATTATTATTATTATTATTAAAAGAGGTCTCCAGGGAGTTGGGAACTCATTGAAGAAGAACATAGCAGTCGCACCAGCTGTCATACCTGTTCTTGAATTCATTCATGCTATTTGCATACACAACATCCAAAGGCAATCATGCAACAGGCCTCGCCCTAAGAGAAAAATCTATAGAAAAAAATCAAGCCCTAATCCCCATTCTTAGCAGCATTCATTCTCAACTTCCAAGATGTCCTGGAGTCCTTTCCTCACCTTCCATAAAAAAATTCCATCTTCTGTAATTCTGAATGACTTTCAGAAGTTTGTAAGTCTCAATCATATCATTCTTCTTACTCCTGTTTGCTAGTGTGTGCAGCCTACAAATTCTCAATCTGTCTTCATATTCAGTATTCAACAATGATAAAATCATTTTAACACTCTCCTTTTGCACTCTATCCACTATATCAGAATCACAATGGAAACCAGCAGACCATACCTGTGTACAACAGTTCAAGTGAGGTCTGATCAAGGCCTTGTAAAGAGGCAAAATGACATCCTTATCTTTATACGTCGTGGTTCGATTCAGCACAACCATTATTCTCTAAGTTTTATTTTCAATTTTTGCTATATGAGACTTTAACTTCAACTTTATGTCTACTAAAACTCCAAGATCCCTAGCTTCATCATTTTGTTTCAAGAATAATCCCACCGATGTAATACGACATTGGATATCTAATCATACCAAAGTACATGACCTTGCATTTAGTAATATTGAAATGACAACCATTTTCACATGCCATATTTCCAGCCTATTCAAATCATTCTGCAAGTACAGCATATCAGCAGCAGCAGCACTTCTGATTACCCCTACCAATCTTTTGCATCATCAGCCAATATCTGTATGTCACATGTCAAATCCTTTCAATATCATTCATGTAGATATATTTTTATAACAGTGGACCAAGGACATATCCTTGAGGCACATTAGTAGTTACCATACTTTGAATCTCGCAGATTCGCACCCCTCATATACGACTTTTTGATATCTGTCATTCATCGATTACCTTAATCGATGCCAATAATTTTTATAATCCAATCCCATATTCTCCAATTTATGCAACAGTCTTCCATGCTCCGTTCTTTCAAAAGCCTTAGCAAAATCCAAAGTATCATGGTGAATCCATTCCTCTTGTCTAACTCAGTTGTTTCATTATTACAGAATGTGAGCAAGTTGCTAAAACATGACCTTTCCTTTAATAAACCCCATGCTGTTCGCTGCAAAGTAAAAATTCTCTGTCAACTCATTTTGAATGTGAGCCCTGACTAACTTTTCTAAAATCTTCATCACTACTCCTGAGATACTAATCGGTATAATTGGACACGTCGGTCTTTGGACCAATCTTGTACAATGGGATTACCTTACATTCTTTCCACTCCTGTGGAATCTTTCCTGTTCTGAGACAAATTATATAGCCAGGTCAAGGGAATAACCAGTTCAACTGAACACTCTTTCTGCGTCCTTGCTGATATTTCATCCGTTCCTATTGCAGAAGTATTTTTCAGTTTCTGCAACAGTTCCTGTTCTTCCTCACAGGTAGCAGTTAGTTAAATGTTGCATATACTAAGTCGATGAGCTTTTGTAAAATGGTTGCTATTAATTGAACGATTATATCTGCATCAGTCCCACACACCATTTGCATTTGATACAGTTATTCTCTCAAATTCATTCTTTCTTTTACTCACAGCATATCGATAGACTTCTTTTGGGTTGTCTTTAACTTGAAGAGCCATTTTCTTTTCCTACTCGGAGTAAGCTTTTCGTTCAACAGTTGGGAATTTTCTGGCCTTGTTCTTATAATTATCGTAACTGAAATCATTCTTATGCACACTATATTCCTTCCATATCATCTTTTTCTTATGAATCTCTTATTAATTAGATTACACATCCATTTCACGTATACCTTATTTTTCTTCGAACTCTGGGAGACATTCTGATATCGCATCGTTTAATTATTTTTAAACACTACCAATGCACGAACTTTATCCTTCCCATCCAATCACTGATACCATGGTACAGACCCCCTCAGATCTAACTTATTTGAACATGAGTTCCTTCTATCACAAGCTGCTTTAAAAAGTTATCTTAGTAATGCATTTCTTCGTCACTAACGATCGATCTACCAAGTCTGTATCAATTCCCCACTATGTATTTAATCTTGTCAGACACCACCTCACATCAGAAGACTTCAAACTCGCTTTCACATGAAAAACTGTTACTAGTATTGCAGTCAATTGTCTCAACTCTAACTGGATTCAAGTCACCTATCATTAGCAGCATGTTCGCTGCTTTCCTATCCTGTCTATCGTTCCTAAAAATACTGTACTCTTTACCCTAAATATCAGTTAATATGTCTGCTTATGATAGCCAGGTCTCATTAATGCCTACAATATGAGGTCCTAATATATTAACCAAAACAATAAATTCTACTCTTTTGTTTCTGATACTCCTAGTATTTGTATACAGACATAATAAATTACCTGCATTCTCTTTTGTATATACTGTCTGTGGTCTGCTGACACAGTTCGACAACATGCAGATCTCTTCTTATCTAGTTCCTTACTTATGTATTGATTGTTACATATGTCTGATAGGTCCGACCTGGACTACCACAAAATCGTTCTCTCTTCATAATTATTTCCATAATAATAACCTCCCATCATTAACACCATTATCTAACATTGTCACTCTAACCCTCAGATTCTCATGATTCCGCTCATCAGAATTCAATTTCACTGACTCTCTGTGTTAGATCTCATATCAATTAATAATTTTTCAAGACTCCCGATGTCAAAGACTTTGAAGTGTAGGCCGTGCCTCTTGTAGAAACCCAGTCTTCCCTCAAATTCACTCCACACATCCAAAAACTCGCATCTAGTTTCCCTTCTTCGCATCGAAGAATTTCCTATTCGTTTCCTATTCGTCTTTGGGTGACGTTCATCATTCATTTGTCTGCTTCTTTCATCAGCTGAGAATGCAGATCTTCGAATTGAAGGGGGTGCAATACCAGCCAAAGTGTTAGATCTCATATCAATTAATAATTTGATATATATCAAATATCAAATGATATATATCAAATGATAAATATCAATTAATCATATCTCTCTGTGTTAGATCTCATATCAATTAATAATTTTTCAAGACTCCCGATGTCAAAGACTTTGAAGTGTAGGCCGTGCCTCTTGTAGAAACCCAGTCTTCCCTCAAATTCACTCCACACATCCAAAAACTCGCATCTAGTTTCCCTTCTTCGCATCGAAGAATTTCCTATTCGTTTCCTATTCGTCTTTGGGTGACGTTCATCATTCATTTGTCTGCTTCTTTCATCAACTGAGAATGCAGATCTTCGAATTGAAGGGGGTGCAATACCAGCCAAAGTATACAGTTCTTTTAGCGGTGTTGTTTCAGGCATCCTGTAATAAAGCGGCAGCTTTCATTCAATGCTGGATCAAGTTTTTCAGCATGGCAGGATGTGGACCATACTGGGCAGGCATATTCAGCAGAAGATTACAAACGGCCAAGGCAGAAGATCTCAGTGTGCTAGGGGCTGCACCCCATTTGGAGAAGGTAAGGTTTCTTAATATGTTGTTTCTTGCATTTTAAGTGTCCATAGTGCTTATCGTGTTACTCCGTCTCTTTAAATATTTGGGCATTAAAATTAAAGACGTAACATTTGCTATAGTAATTTTTAAGTAATTTTGCATTATACTAAACTGTATAATTTATCTATAATAAACAATAATAAAACATTTAAAAAAACATTTAATAAAACATAAAAAATAATAAAACGATAATAAACAATATAAACAATATTATAATTTTTCAAAACAAGAAGAATATATTTTATTTTTAAATAATTTTTAATTATACCAAACTGTATAATTTTATCGATAATAAACAATATTTTTTCATATTTAATTTTTTTTTAATTTTTTACTATAATTTTGATATTTTATCCAAACACGTATACGCGGTACTGACAGTATGTATGTATATTTCGAAAGTTGCAGCACTCCCACGATTTCAAGCCACAAACCGCCACTGGTCAAAAAGCTATGCTATATCAAAAAGCATTTGATATCATAAAACACAATTCTATCGTTTGGGGTATGTTGAAGAAATGGGCATACCGCCATGACCCTCCTTCAATCCTTGATCAACTTCTTTCACTACGCGTTATTTCCGCTTCCTATGCAGGGTCCCGTGTTACTTAGATGCGACTTCTTGTTAGTATCACTCCCAACCTGTCGCCTAACCTGCCGCTGGGGGGGGGGGGGGGGATATATTTTTGACTGTAGCAGCGTAGTAGCAGGGATGAAAAACGCCAGATAAACTGGCGGAAAATACCCTACTGCCTGCCCCCAAGACCGGCTAACTTGGGTATGGCTGAGGAAGAACCTCAAATTCCTCACGTCTTCGAAGTGAATCGAACCTGGGACACTCCTTTCCCCCGTCATATGGTTGCGAAGCGCAAAGCCACCATGCAAACTGCGCGGACCAATCCTTGATCAACTATGAGATAAAATTACATGATATGTCCAGCACATATTCCAAGCCTTGTTCTCCAAGATGATAGAGAACCTTCACATGCGCTACAGAACCTGTCTTGAAAGACAGTTGCTCATTTCGAGCGCGCAATATACTGTCATTAATTCTTTATTCGATAACAATAGTTCTGTATGTATATATCATGATGAATAAACATATATTTCCTTGCTAACATACCCGTTTACGCCATAATACATATCGTTTCAGCTATTTAGTACTGTTGTTTTGCTCCATATACTGTATTAGCACCCAAATTATTTCATAAATATATAATTTCCATTCCGTTACATGATTCTATACATAACACACACACACACACACACACACACACACACACACACACACACACACACACACACACACACACACACACACACACACACACACACACACAAAATAATTATTAAAATAGATTTCTTAATCTATTTAAAAATTTTATTTTTAAATAGATTTTAATCTATTTTAATCTATTTAAAAAGAGAAAAACTGCGAAACATACCCTATTTGATCACAAAAGTAACGAAGATATTATTAAAGAATTAAACCAAGAACCAGTAATAGAAAAAATTAAAAAATATAAACATAAATGGATGGAACACGTTCAAAGAATGAAAATAGAAAGATTACCAAAACAAGCCTTAAAGTACAAGCCAGTAGGAAAAAGAAAACCAGGACGTCCTCTTAAACGATTCAAATGACTTCTAAGGCCGGAACTGGCCATAATTATTATTATTATTATTATTCCTGATACCTCCAAGGAGTCCGAAGACTCATCTGGGAGGACATCTACAACTGCCTCTACACCTAACCTCTACTACAAATCATCTCCATTAACGCCATCTACCGCCCACTTCCAACACCACCACAACTGGTAATTTTTGTCTGTAAATTGCGTGCGTTCTGAAGGGCCGATTTGTATGTATGCGGGATGAAAAACCCGAGTTTCCGGGAGAAAAAAACCCTGCTACCTCCATATGAGATAGGCTAACTCACCTTCGATTGAAATCGACCAGATAAAGATTCCTCCCGTCGCGACGAGAATCGAACTTAGGCCTATTCCAATCGAAGGGCGCAATGTACCGTCGTTCTTCCAATTGCGCTACGGAGGCGCGTTATTATATATGAATTGTAATATATGAATAATAATATTCATATATTACAATCTTTGTAATATATGAATATTATTATGTAAAATTAAATAATGTTACACTGTTACTAAGTAATAAACGAATATTGCTATGTAAAATGTAGAAACACAATATTATTACAACAAAACGTTTACACTCCATGGCTCTTGACCGAACGAACGAAGACTTGAGTTCAAATCTAGTCGCGAACTGCAGGAACATATTAAGCCCTTTTTTCGATCTCTGGAACGGGCAAGGAAATCGATAGTCGAACATACACTATTTTTGGATATTAAAAAATATTGTGTTAGAGTCAGGGACCAGGAGAATGCGGCATTTGTTAATTAAATTAAATTTGTTGATCACTCCGTGCTGATTAAATTAGTGATAGCCTTGAGCTGGTTATCTCTGACGGTCAACCAGTGGAGATCGAACTGCCGACTCAGCCTCCAAAAGTTAGAAACTGCTAAAATGCCACGCGTATCCCTACACGGTAATAAAAAGCGTCAGCTAATTTTTTTTCGTATCATATGAAAATAGCAAGTAATAATGTGATAATATTACTGTGTAATATATGAAAATAGAAAATATAATGTAATAATGAATGTGAGAATATTACTATGTAATATATGTAAATATAATGCAATAAACACATTGTAATTATTAGTAAAATGTATTATGTGTATAACTTGTATTTGTATGCACATGTATATGTTTTAAATAGAAAAAATGAATTATGAAGTGAATAACCGGTTACATCAATTAATTATGCTTGCTGTAACAAAACGGAAGAAGTACTCATTACCGAAACTTTTGTATTATATTAGTGTTTTGTTTAAATCAATTAATGCCTTTTATTCCCCTATAGTAAGTAATCGAGACCTTTTAATACTATCTAGCTTTTGAAGACTGAGTAGCCAGTTCAGTCTCCACCGGTAGCAACTCAGAGATAGCTGTCCAAAGCCTATCACTAGTATTAAAGGCAACCTCGGAAGAAATTGGCAAACATATGCTGCCATTCCTTGGTATCAAACCCTAAGAGGAAGTTTTGTTCATTTTGTTTAGGGTGCAAATGATCACTTTTGCAAATGAGAAGCTTTTTTCGACCGGTTCCCGAGTTAGTGGATCTCTGGCACGGGCAAGCAGGTTTTTCCTCCCGGAAACTCGGGTTTTTCGTCCTGTAAACTCAAGAAAATCGACCGTAGAACCCACATTATTTCAGACATTAAATATATTGTGTTAGGGTTAGGGACCACGAGATGGCCCTAACCGAGATGGCGGCACATTTGAGCCGTCTCTCTTCACTGAGTACCGCTTAATTAGTGATAGCCTTGGGCCATCTATCTCTGATTGGTACCAGTGGAGATTGAACTGCCCACTCGGTCTCCAAAAGTTAGATAGGGCTAAATGGCCTCGCCTACTCCCAGTATACGGGAATAAAAAGGCGTTAGCTGATTTTATATATATATATATATATATATATATATATATATATATCAAAAAAAAATCAGCTATATATGTACGTAATGGCCTGTAGCTCAGTAGTAGTGGTTGCATCCTCTGCGCTAGGCTGCCTGAATATAGACTTAAGATAAAGTCTAGTAGCTGACTGGAGGAACTTTTCCTAAGCATTTTACGACCTGTTCTCAAGTTAGTCGATCTCTCGCATGGGCATGAGGGGTTTTTCTCTTGGAAACTCGGGTTTTTCGTCCCGAACACTCAAGAAACTCGATTGTAGAACCCACATTATTTCAGACAGTAAAATATCCAATTAGAGTTAGGCATCAAGAGATGGTAGCACTTGTTTGACAGTGTCTTCATTGGTTGTCACTTTTAATTAGTATAGTCATTGGTCAGTTATCTGTGATTGGCTTCTGTTAGAGACTGAACTGTCCGCTAAGTCTCTAAAAGATTGATGGAGTTAAAAGTCCTCGCACACTTACTATAAGAGAATAAAAGGCGTTATGTGAATTTTTTAAAATATATGTTTGTAATAAGAAAATATGATGCCTTAATTCTATATATATTGTACATAACTTGTATGACCATATTTAGTCAAACTTTGAGAAAATAATATAAAGTGTAGCATGTTTCATATTTCCTTGAATTATAATAGTAAATTATTATTATGATGATGTTTACTTACCCCTCCAAGGAGTACAAAGACTCATCAAGTGAGGGCACCTACTCTACAACTCTCCATCAATTCACCAACTACAGTGAACTGCATCATTTTACACCAACGCCATCTACTACCCAGCACCACTAGTATTTTCACAGACAATCAGAAACATCCATGTCCACATCGGGATTCGAACCTGCAGCCTTTTGGCTGGAGAACAGATATGCTAACTACTCGGCCAACCCGGCCGGATTATTGTGAGATTATTTAACTAATAATACATGAATTATGCTGCTATATCAGGTGCACATTAATCGTCATTAGCTATTGTCAGTCTGCTACTATATAAAGGCCTTTCCAAATTATCCCAAAGCTGCCTGTTCATGGATCCTTTCCCATGTCATTCCTGCAAATCTAATGATGTTCATCAATCTACTGTGATTACGTAGGTGTTTTGGTTATTTTTCCTCTCCTGGAACCCAACCCAGTACTTGTCTTGTCTAGGAGCAAAATTCCCAGCCCATTGTTACTTCAGACGTTTCACTCTTCCTATGATGCCAAAGACTTTGGTTTGATTTCTTATCTACGTATTCCTTTGGTGACCCAGTCTTGTGATAACAACAATACTTCTTTCTGTAGTAATTGTGTTCTTCTTAATTTTTGAATTCCCTTTGCATTCAGTGTCCATGTTTCACAGCTATATGTCAATATTGGAAGAATATACTGGTGAAAAACTTTTATCTTCAGGCATAATGTAGTTGGCTTTTGAATATTGAATATAATTTTCCAAATGCATTCCAACCAAGCATTGTATCTCTTTTAATTTCGTCAGTGATATTTTTCTCAATTGATATCTATTGTCTTAAGTATACGTAATGATCTACTTGTTTAATTTCATCATTATCTTTTTTTATTATTTTTGGTTGCATAAAATAACTTAACTATTAAACACATCCACTCCAAAAGTTAAATAGGGCTAAATGGCCTCGCCTACTCCCAGTATACGGGAATAAAAAGGCGTTAGCTGATTTTTGATTTTTTTTAGAACTATTTAACATAACTTGGGTCTTCCTTGGGTTGATCTTCGAGCCAGCTGTTTTCTAGCAATCTAGAGTTTATGAATATGAGTCCGCAATTCATGCGCATGAAGAAGAGATAACCATGTCATCTGCAAAGCATAAATGTTTTAAATATCTTGCATATTTTATTTTCAGACCTTTCCTTCCCAATCAGGAAGTCTGAATATTTCTTCTAGGCATGCTTTGAATAATTTTGGAGATATTGTGTCAACCTGTCTATACCTCTCTGTATTTCCACATTAGAGATGTTTCCATTGAAATGAATTGCTGCTGTGATATTGGTGTATGCTGATTTGATGATCCTCACGTATAGCTTTCCACTTGTTGCTTTTCTAATGCCTTAGGGACTGCACAAGTTTTTACTGAATCAAATGCTTGTTCATAAACAATAAAACCAAGACATAATGGTAACTGATATTCATTACACCGTTTATAATTTGTTGTAGAACTTGAAAATGGTCGATTGTATTAAAGCAACTTCGAAGGCCTGCCTCTTCTTTTAGTCGTGCAAAGCATATGAGCCAAGATTTTTGTAAACACTTTGTAAACCACCGATAGTGGAATGATGGGTCGGTAGTTCACCAAGTGTTCTACTTCACCTATTTTATGTATCAGAATTAGGATAGCCTTCTTCTTCCATGTTTTTGGTACAAAATATTTCTTCAGGCATAAAGTTAATGCTTTTTCTAAGATTTTGTAGATAATTTCTCTACCAGCTTTTTCAGCTATAACTCCATCCTCACCTGCAGCGTTTCTATTTTGCAGGCTTCGGATGCTCCACATAACTTCTTCTGGTAGAACCTGTGGTATTTCAGCCATTTCGTAGTTGTCTTCTTCTTTTTCATTTAATTTGTCATCCTGATATAATACTGAGTGAAATTCTTCAATTGTTTTTGCTATAACATATCTATCTCTGGGTATGGTCCTATTTGTAGTTTGACTGCAACCATTTGATTTTTGCTGTTTGGTTTTTTTGAGACTACAATTGTTTTCAATCTTTTGTTGTATGCATTTCAATTAAATTTTCTTATTTCTTCCCTGATACGTCTTCTGATCGTTTTGCACAATTCAATGTATTCAATTTTATTCTGTAAGTTAATTGATTGTTTCATTTCTATTTGTTTCTTCATAAACTGTTTTGTTTTTTCAGACATTTTGTCTTGTTTCCGTTCTGTGGTATCAGCTATTTCAAGTGAGCATTGGAAAAGGTTTTGGGTAATAAAGTCATTACTTTCTGATGGATCAGAATAGTCATCTATACTAAGATTTTTATATCTATTGTTTAGTCCATGTTGGAAAATAATCTTTTTTAATGTTGAGTTTGTGTATATCAAACTTTTGCTTTGATCTGCAAAATATTTTCTTCTTTCTTTTTGGCAGATTATTTGAATCTTACTACGTACCATACGATGGTCACTTGCAATGTTGAAAATATTGATCTTATTGCTGAGGATAAAGTCAATTTTACTAGTTTTCCCATTTGGACTTTTTCATGTCCACTTCCTATTTTCTTTTCTTGAAAATATAATTCAAGATGTACAGATTTTCTTTTTCTACAAATTCTATTAAATTTGCTCCTCTATCATCTCTCATGCCATATCCAAAATTTCCCATTGAGCTCTTCATTTGATTGTTATATATCAATAATCAGCTCACAGAATCAATTGGAAAAAGACCATCAATTTCCATCACAGCAAATTTAGAAGAGAAAGTCTGATTTTAGAATCTGCTGCTGCTCTTAAGAATTAATCTATTTTAAATAAATATGGTTGCATAAAACTTCCCAAAATATGGGAAACTAATATTTCGCGATCTCAGATTACATCATATGCTTCTGGTTGGAGTTCGTAGAGGGCGCCCACCTAATTAGGAGTCTTTCATTCTTCGTCGCGTTTGCCTTAGTTTTGTACTCTCCCCCCCCCTCTCTCTCTCTCTCTGTGTGTGTGTGCTACAAGTCTCATTTTGTACTCCCTTATGATGTCTCGTTAATTGAGGCGAACTATTGAGGCATTAAATACTTCTTGTAATCGTTTCCTACTGATGTTTCTCTCTAGTAAACTCATGTGCTAAAATTTTACATTTTGTGTATGTAATTTATTTGACACATAACAAAGTGTTCAAATTATGGAGATACCTGAATAATAGCAATATTATTCAGGTTTCTCCACGGAATCAGAAGACTCGTTTTCTGGAGAGCCATTATTCACACACTAGTCATCATTCACACCGCTCCTTAAACTCACTGGCTGCTTTAGTATCTATAACCACTTCTGTCAACCCATTCCACCTATTCACCATCCTTCAACCAAAGAACCTAGTTCTTTGGTTGAAGGATGTTAACCAAGGATGCTAACACCCTAGCTAACCGCAACTTCCACTGGTGACCCCTTTTTCTCTCTCTTGTTGCCATGTAATGAAAAACGTCATCAGTATCAATCCAACAAAATCCCTTTAATAACTTCAATGCGTCTATCATGTCTCCCCGTTTTCGCGTATCCGTTAATTTTAAGGCTACAGACCAGTCAATCTATTTTCATGGAGAGCATTCCAGAGAACAGCCACAATCTTTGTGACATTCCTCTTGATTCTCTCCATAATTTCTTCATCATCACGAAATCCCGAAGTCGAGATCTGTGCTCAGTAGTCCAATTGTGGCCTTATTATGCAGTGTGTGTACAAGCAAGGTTTTGGTTACTTTTACAATATATCCTCTAAACCTCAACTCCCTGTCTATAATCACACCCAAATTCATGGCCTCTGAGTTTACTGCAGTTCAGTTTCGTCAATATAACACACAGCGTGATCTCTCCCCAAATTTCATCTCCTTACACTGGTCTCTTTATACCTTCCTGAAGGATCTATGCATCACCTTCATTTACGATTGCTCTTCCCAGTTTAGCAGCAAACAACTGAATATTTATTTTCAAATAATTTACTATATAATTAATGTATAAATTATACAACAGTGGGGAAATTACTGAGCCCTGTGGAACACCACTGGTCACCTGACTTCTCTGGTCTCAACTCCTCCATGAACCTGGATATCTGTCCCTCAGCTACCCTCAAATCCAAATCATTGGTTTAATATCCATTCTAATTTGTTCCAACATATGTAATAGAGTTCTAAGTGGAATCTTGTCAAAATGCTTTTGCAAAGTCTAGCAATAATAATAAGTAGCCATTTCCCTTATCCAACTCCATTGTCGCTTTTTTTTATAAAATGCAAACAAATAAAAACTACCCTTCACAAAGTGATGTTTTCACTCATAGGGTATCATATTCTATCCACCCAGTCCTGAATTCTGTTTCACCAATTTCTCCAATATCTTAAACACCACTTCTGACATATGGTTTCTCTTTGAACCTCCTTTTTGCAATGGAGCTGGTTTGCCCACTTTCTACTTCAATGCACCTTCCCGGAACTGAGGCTAATTAAATAACTTACTCAGAGTAGCTGATAATTCCCTTTCATATTCTTGTAATACACAGAACGATATGCCATCTCATCCTATGGCTGTGTTCATATTGAGGTTCTGCAATATTGTAAGCATTCGACCTATATTCTCCTATCACTCAATGTCATATCTGGCATTGCAATGTCATGTCACCACCTAAATGGTACACCTCTTTAAAACGCTCACTCTATAATTCAATTATTTAGTTTTTTTCTGTTACCTCTACACCATCAGAACTTTTTAAAGTAATCTTTCCATAGGCTTTCCTTCCTTTATTTTCACATACCGAAAGAACCATTTCCGTTGGCTTTTTCAGCCAGGATTCTCTCGTTTGTGAGGAAGGCCAAAGCTCCAGTGAGCTTTGACCTTGTTCACCAAACCTGTCACCATGCTTGCCTGTTCCTTACACTGCTTATGGGCATAATGATCACCTTTTTCCTTACAATATCTCCACAACCATTTCTTTGTGTGCAACTCCTACATAATTAACTTATTCTTCCATATAACTCCTAAATGATTTCTCCTTCTTATTCTAGGTATACATTCAGATACTACATTTCAAACACTCCTTGATCACATCCCATACATCAACAACATCTCTTCCCCTCCAACTTTGTAATTTCGCATATATCCCATTATAGAAAATTCTGCACATCTGGCAATCTTCTAGTTCAACACTACATTATGTCTTTCTCTAAGCGGAGGCAGCGCAGCTATATTGGTTAGAGTTAAGTGTCTGATGTAGTGACCAGATCTAGTGCTCTTGAACCTCGTATCCTCTTCATTACATATTTTTTATTATTCAGGTAATTATCTCTCAGAAGCTGTATATATTCCATTTTCTTCTCTGCCTGTGACCATTCCTTCTCTGCCTGTGACCATTCCTCCTCCTAATGTATATCCTCATAGTTGAAATCCCCATAATAATCACACGTTCTGTACTGATCATGCTTATTTGTCAATGCGTGTCATCTACATTCCCCCTATACCTCCTCGATTATAGCGGTAAACAATGTATTAATATATTCAATTCTATTGACCTCTATTTCACATAAGATAGTCTCAAGTGACCTGCCCTGTCCCCCTGATGTACTTGTACTCTTTTTGGCTTTAATTACTCTGCTATCATTGGGAAAAAAACCCTCTGTATCCTGTTCCTTCTGTTCTTTCTGATGATACCATATATCTTGCATTGTATTCCAATGATCGCATCATCCTCAGTCAACACATCTCACTAATACTTATTATCTTGGCCAAGTTGAGTTAAACAATGCCCAAAACTCCTCAGCCTTATTTGGAATACTTCCGACATTATTATTATACATTAACTGTAACATACCTTTCACCCCACAGCCTCCTTACCTCTTGCGTTACTTGGCCTACTAAAGGGATAAACATGGGATGCTACATTGCACATTATGTTATCATTCTCCCACTTACTAGCCTCTAGGTTACCTGGATCCATGCAAACCGGCATACCCCCCCACCTAAATATTCTAATTTCTCTGACTGTGTACGTCCAAACATTTTCACTGCAGAAGACATTATGGAGATTCTTGACACTAAATCCATTTAGATTCAAGCTATCCACGTTATATATATATATATATATATATATATATATATTCCAAAAATCCACAAATTCCCCACCATTCTTTCTACATAGTCTGCCCATTGATTCATTTGCGAACATAGCTCTCCATCTCAGTTAACCTCTATCATATCGTAGCAACAGACTCACTACTTTTACTTTCTCAGTCCACTTTTGCTCCTACACTAAAAAATCTTTCATATCTATCGATATCTTTAATCATAACTTCATAAAAAACACGTCCTTACACACTCTCGTCAAGCACTCTCGTATCAATGAATCGCCTGGTACAGTCAGTGGTTCAGTGTATCCGCTCCCCAGCCAAACAGCTGCGGGTACGAATCCCACCGTAGGCATGGATGTTTGCGATTGTCTGTGGAAATACTAGTGGTGGTGGTGGTGGTAGGCGGTAGATGGCATTGGTGTAGATGATGGTAGTAATTGCAGTTTGTTGTAGTTGGTGGAGACAAAGCTGTAGTGGTTATCCTCCCCTGATGAGTCTTTGAACTCTGTGGAGGTGTCATGTAATAATAATAAAAATAAAAATTATACAAAATCCGATGCTTGTTCTCATGCTTTTTCTTCTCTTTCTTTCTCTTCTGTGTCACACCATTCGTCCTGCTTTTCTTGAAGCACTCAATCCCACGTTTTCTTATGTGAAGAACTACATGTAACTGTGCTATCTCTTTCATTACTAACTGGTCATTTTCTTTATTCTCCAACTTGTCATTTGTACTGTCATGCAGGGCCGGCGGAAGCGGGCATGCGAGTGCCGCTACGAAGGGGGCACCAGAGCACGGGTCATAAGTTCATTTTTAAGAAACAAAACTTTTATCATAAAAACAAAAAATTCTTAGAATGATCAATATTAAAATAAATAAGGTCAGATACACTGAATAAAAATTTTTCAAAAATTGTATATTGCCAGCTGTTTACAATTTTGCAGCGAGAGCAGGCTAAATGCTTGCCTCCAGAAACTAAAGTGAAACGATGAATGGTTTTTATGCACAGAAACGAATTTTCGTACAAAACATTTGTTGCTACGTAACTAGTCATATGGTACTGTAAAAACTCTATTGTAGCTTACGTATTCCAAAGCACAACATTCGATTATTTACTTAGGTCCCATGTGAATATTGTAAAAATAAACTTTGTTTGTCTCTGTATAGTTTGTTTTAGATGTTACTGTAAATAACACTCTGAAAGTTAACTGTATATACTGCTTTAATAAGAATATGTTAGAGTGTTAAAAACAAAGGCAATGTTTATATCGCCGAAGCTGCATGTAATAGATCTACATGGCGGCATTGGAAAGATTGTTATTAAAATTTGTTTGTATAAAAAAGGCTTGCAGGCTCTAAGTGTAAACATCTGCTAAGTCAGTCAGAAAGCTTCAAACAACTTTCCGATGGCCGGCAACTTACAATTAAAAGAAAGCGGAGGAGAACAAAAGGCATGCCAAACTTGAAACTTAAGATGAAAGAATCATACTGATTCTTTGGGAGTTGCCAAACTTCATGCAATGTCTTATTATATAAGGCCTTTTTATTATACCTCCGAGGAGGTATAATAAAAAGGGACTGAAGCAAAGAGAAGGGGCTGCACGGATCCAGAGATTGCTACAGAAGTAGAGGAGGCCCGGTTCCAGAGATGTCCACAGAGAGACAGGAGAGGATGCCAGGTTCCAGATGCTGTCCAAGAGGAGGCAGCTCAGTTCCAGACATTGCTAAAGCTGCCCAGTCCCAGACGTTGCCGAAGAGATACAGAGCTGCTCGGTTCCAGACATTGTCAGAGAGCACCCCAGATCCAGACATTGCTTAAGAGAGGAGTTTTCCGCATCCAGAAAGGAGCTTCTCTTTTCGAGACATCGCTAGAGAGGAAAAACGACTTCTAGGCCACAGACAGGGCTTTCAAATTGCCGAAAGGAGAAGTCCCAAACGCCGTAGAGGAGAAAAGTTTCCAGTCCAGAGGGATCCTG
This sequence comes from Typopeltis vanoorti, assembly GCF_054136105.1. NCBI lineage: Eukaryota > Metazoa > Arthropoda > Arachnida > Uropygi > Thelyphonidae > Typopeltis > Typopeltis vanoorti. The sequence continues at coordinate 136,641,249 of NC_143549.1, forward strand.
ATTGACAGTTGACAACAGTTTCATTTTTCTTGGAGACGGCATTTTCAGTTTCTTAGAGGCGGCAATTCAAGCTACTTGAGACGGCAGTCGTCCAGGCATTTTCGGCGAGCCCAAGTAGAGGAGAAACGGCGAGGCAAATTTCCCGAAGTACCTTCGCTCGTAAGTTTTTCTTTTCGCCGTGGGAGAATAACATTTTTCCGGAACTGTACGAGTCCCACTACATTCCCAATTGATATAGCCGAAGCCAAAATTGCAGATGAAGATCTGAGATGAAAGAATTGCCATAGAACTTTTAGTGAAAGACTTTTGACTAATTGTGAGATACAAAGCCTTTGTAAGTTCAAAACTTTTATATAATTCCTCTTATAATTGTATTATAAAGACTTTTAAGATATATGTTTAATATTTAATAAGGTTAAGAAGTGTCCTTAAGAAAATCAATTGGCATGTTAGAAGTTGATATCAAATTTGTAAAGATAACTTAACAGAGTGATTTATGTAACCTCTTTGCAAGTAAGCTTGGAGTTTAATAAGTAGAATTTGTAAACTGAGGGTAGATAACGTTTTGTATTAAAGAAAGTATTTTAAATTTGAAGAAAAAAGGTTCTAAATTTTGCTAAAGGGTTTTTATAGAAGAATAGAGAAAGCAATCTCCCTAATGTTTAAATTCGTGTACATTTCATAGTAATGTAAATAAATGTTATTTGACTTTCTTGTAAACATAGCACGTAATAATATAAACAAGAGAGATTCTGAGAGAGAGAAAGTGCACACAGCTACATTAGAATAACAGAGAATAAAGTATAAAGTAAAGAAAAAAGACATCACAAGTAATTAATAGAAATTACAAGTATACAAAGTTAAAATAATAATAAAATTTTACAATGTCGCAGTAATGGCAGGATAGCAACAGTAGATTTATAACAGTACGCATCTCAATAGGCTACTGACAGTAGCGCAGTGCGGACTGTTGTTTCGTCTCTGTGTCGTGTTGTGTAATAATTTCTTGTGGGTATAAAATAGAAATGGAATCAAAAATTTTAAAAAAATGTTATCTGGTGCACAAAATCGTAAGCGTCATGATGTGAAAGAAGCAGATATTAAGAAACAAACTGGGGCTCTTAATAAATTTGTTAAAATATTAAAATATTCTGATGCAGATTGTAACCAACTCGATACATCAGAAATCAGAGTTGACGAACGGTGCACATCATCCAGTTTGAATGAAAGTACTATTACAACAGTTGAACAAGATAACAAGACGCAGGATTTAAGTGAAAAACAGTTAGGAGAAGATTTAGTTGCAGTTGACCACGAAACTAACACATTGTTAGTCTCTGTAAATTTAGAAGATCCAGGTGAATGCGGCAATATTGATGAAAAATTACGAGTTGTAATTGAAATCGGGCCTGTTCAAAAGAAAAATATAATATATCCCAGAGATACATATGGTCGTAAATTTGGCGACACGTATTATAATAGAAAAATGGAAAACGGGGAGCTCATGCCAAGAACATGGCTCATTTATTCCAAAACTTTAAATTCTGTTTTTTGCTTTTGTAGCAAGCTTTTCGTACCTACTGAATCAAGTAGGCTTGTAGAAGGTTATAACGATTGGAGAAATGTAAGTACAACTTTGCATAGACATGAGACTAGTTTAGCTCACATGAAAAATTTTTTAAAATGGAAGGAACTTAATAAAAATTAAAAAAAAAAAACTACTATTCATTGCCAGATTCAAAGCATGTACGAAATGGAAAAGAAACATTGAACGAGTATTTTAGAACGCTTGATTGAAATTATAAAACTCCTTGGTAGCCAAAATTTAGCTTTTCACGGATCATCTGATAAATTATATGAAGGGAATAACGGCAATGTTTTAAAATTAGTCGAACTGTTTGCGTAGTTTGATCCCGTTATGGAAAATCATGTTGAAAGGGCCCTACAAGGAAAAAAAAGAGTACACTATTTGAGTAAAGACAGTCAAAATGAAATATTGGAAACCTTAAGTAATGCAATCATGGATACAATTTTATTATCAATTCGAAAATCTAAATATTATTCCATAATTTTAGACTGCACACCTCATGCAAGTAAAACAGAACAAATGACCATTACTATTCGCTTTGTTTCCTGTGACAATGGAATTGTCAAGATCAGGGAAAACATTTTAGGTTTTGCAGATATATCAAATTCCACAGGACGTGGTTTATGTGTAACAATAATGGAACAACTGGAAAATGGAATATTCCCATTGAAGACATGCGAGGTCAAGGGTATGAAAATGGGGCAAATGTGAAAGGGAAAAAATGTGGGCTCCAAAATTTGCTTTTGAACAAAAATCCTCGAGCTTTTTACGTGCCATGTGCTGCTCATACTCTAAATTTAATCATTAACGTTGCAGCCAAAGTGAATGCAGATACAATTAGTTTCTTTGCAATTATTCAAGAAATATATAATTTCTTTTCATTCTCTTACAAACGTTGGGCAATCCTTTTAAAGTTCGTAAAAAATTTAACATAAGAAACAGCCATCAGAAACGCGATGGGAAAGTAAAATTAATGCAATCCGCCCTCTACGATATCAGTTAGGAGAAATTTACGATCCACTTTTTGAAATTTTAAATAATGAAAATTTTAATAAAGAAACTCAGCATGAAGCACAAACATTATGTGCTAAAATGAAGGACTACAAATTTATTTGTTCTCTTATAATTTAGCATGATTTACTTAACAGAATAAAGCCTGTGAGTGAAATGCTTCAAGACAAAAATATGAACATTACACTTGCTTTAGAATCTATCGAAAACTTAAAAAATATTCTTACAAGAGTATCGATCAGATACAAATTTTAAAGAAGTTCTAAAAACGGTAAAAGAAGTGAGTGAGGAGGAGGCGGATGGAGAACAAGAATTCAAAACTGGTACGGAAGTTCGACGACGAAAGAAGACACGACAATTTGACTACGAGCATCATGACGACACGCCACAATCGCCAGAAGATAAATTTAGAGTGAATGTGTTTTATACACTTCTAGACGTTGCAATGTGTTCGTTAATAGAATTTTGAACAACTAAAAACATATTATGATAATATCAATTTATTGTATAGAGTACTATATGACGATTTAGAGATTCTCTTGATGGACGGCGACAATAAAGACGTAAATGCAATAGAACTATATAACGAGTTATGTGCTTCCCGGGATATTTTTCGAAAGGATAATTTAAATATTCAAAACCCTTTCGATATTCTTAATTTTATTGTGTTCAATAATTTATCTTTCCCTAACTTTTCAATTGCTTTAAGAATACTATTAACCTTACCTGTTAGTGTAGCGAGCGGTGAACGTTTCTTTTCCAAGTTGAAATTGATTAAAACCTACTTAAGAACAAGTATGTCACAAAAAAGGCTTGTTAGTTTGGCGTTAATTGCTATTGAAAATGATGTATGTGCGGAATTAGACGTTAAGACCGTTATTTCTAATTTGGTGAATATGAAATCAAGAACCCTAAAATTTTAATAAAAAATTTCAAATATATTTATGCAATTTAATTTATTTTCTGTTATTCTGTAAAGATTTTATTTTTTAATACTTATATTAATATTAATAAAATGTTCTAATTATTATTTCTGAATTCTTTTCTTATTTTCTCATCTATCTTGAGTTTCTTTTATTTCCTAAAAGATAGTTCCACTTATAAAAATTATTAAAAAATTTTACAACTTACTAAGAATTTAGTAAAATGCCAGAATTTTTTAAACTTTAGTTCAAATAAATTTTAACTTTAATTAAAATTCATCTTAATTTTGTTAGCGATTCGAGTCGGTGAGAAGGCTATATTCAACGATTAAAGTGAAGTGGCTTTATCAAAATTTGCTTTAACTTTTGAGAATAACTTTTGAGAATTTTTTGAATATACGGGTTTTTAATGATTATCCTGCCTAGTCAACACCCCCGGTTCGTTACATTTAGCGAACCAACGTGTGGCTGTTCTGTCTGTCAAAATTTATTTAAGAAATTTCAAATTATTTAAATGTTTGTTATCGTAAAATAACCACACACGCCTGGATCGTTACAGCGGCGCGTAGAAAGACATTGCATGGGGGGCAGCAAAGACCCTAGCGCCGGCTCTGCTGTCACGCATAGCGTTTGAAACACTAACTACGCCTATTGCATTATCACGCTTTTGTCTTTCAACTGGCAGTTAATAAAGATATCGATAAGGGAGAGTCTTGTAATTAACTGTATTTTATTGTCCTTCTAAAGTGGTTGTAACCTCTGCAGGGCAACAGTTGCTTTAGCAATGCATGCTTTAATGTCATGTTTGGCCGGCCATCTCTGTTTTGGACTCTTCCCAAGTAGGTGACTCTTTCTACTTCCAATTTTTCAGTGGAAATTTCATAGGCGTATTGTTTGAAGATATCCTTTATTATTTGTGGCTGATCATTAATCCATAATTGCTAAGTTCCTTAAAAATTTTGTCTACTGATTGTTCTTACTGATGTTCATTCTTTGTAATTAGGTCAATGTCATTGGCGAACCTAAGATTATTGACTTCTTTGTCAACAACTGTAATTATAATACTATTATTTTACAAGACTAAGATTATTATTTATTCCAAATATAGTATCGGCTAAAGTAAGCAACCATAACGCCCACCTCTTTTTAGTTTGAAAGGTTTGAAAGACTTGCTATGATTGCAGTTGATTTCTACTAACGTTTCTGACGAACAGTAAATATGTTTAATTAGGTGTACCACTTTATTCTCTATTTAATAGAGAATAAAGTACTACATTATTTAAGTACACCATTATCAAAGTGTGGTACGCGTACCCCTGGAGATACGTGTAAGGTCTTCAGGGGATAATTATTTTAAAGGTATTATTTTTTAATTATTTAAACGTAATTATTTTAAACAGAAAAAAGTAATTATTTTAAACGTATATATTTCTCAATAAATTATATATTATGTACGAATTCTCCTACTCAAATTGTGATAACTGCTTCATAGTTTGCAAAAATTTAGTGGTGATCACTCGTGAATCTTCGTTCAGCTTCGTATATGAAGGTACATTGCGAGCCTGCAACAACGCGAAAATCGTACGATAGCGACTGATAAAAAAAGTAATTATATGAATCAATTTTGTCCTATTAAAAATAAAGCATATTTTTTTTTGTTTACATGTACGTATAAATTCTAATAAGATAGATATTTACAACGAAATATACCTATTTAATTTATTTATTTATTATTATTATTGTCGACCTGTGTAGCTCAGTAGAAGTGGCGTTAGCATTCTACAGCGCTTGACCGCACGACGAAAGGCGTTCTAATCTAGACGCCGACTAGAAGAACTTTTTCTAAGCCTTTTCCCGACCGGTTCCAGAGTTAGTCGATCTCTGGCACGGGCTAACTGGTTTTTCCTCCCGGAAACTCGGGTTTCCCGTAAACGCAAGAAAATCGGCCGTCGAACCCACACTATTTTCAGGCATTAAAAAAAATATTGTGTTAGGGACCACCAGAACACCTTCTTCACTGCGTGCCGATTAATTAGTGATGGTCTTGGGCCAGCTATCTCTGATTGGCTACCAGTGGAGATTGAACTGCCCACTCAGTCTCCAAAAGTTAGATAGAGTTAAAAAACTGCCTCACCTACTCCCTATATTGGAACAAAAAGGCGTTAGCTGATTTTATTATTATTATTATTATTTTGACAAGGGGTACTTGGCAATAATGAAAAGTTAGGAAGGGGTACACGGATATCTGAAGTTTGAGAAACACTCTATTCCAGTGTTGTTATGATCCATCGAGTCGTTTCCGACTCCTGGCGACTCCACGAACATACACTCTACATTCCAATCTGTCCTTGACCATGTCTTTCAGAACCACCAAGCGCACTCCAGTTGCTTCTTTAACTTCATCCACCATCTAATTCTTCGTCTTCCTCTTTTCCTGCTTCCGTCTACTTTAGTAAGCATCATCATCTTCTCCTGACTGTCATTTGCTCGCATAATATGTCCGAAGTATGACAATTTTTGCTTGATGATCATTGCTCCAAGGGAGCAATCTCGCTTTATTCTGTCTATCACTGATTTATTGGTTTGATTTGCAGTCCATGGTATTCCTAGTAAGCGTCTCCAAACCCATAATTCAAATGCTTCTATCTTCCTTCTTTCACTCTTTCTCAGGGTTTAACTTTCACATTCATACAGCACCACTGGGAATATCATTGCATTCACGATTCTGATTTTTGTTGTGAGGCTAATATCTTTATCGATAAAGATCTTGCTTAAATTTATCATTGCTTTTTTTTCTGAGTAATAATCTTCTCTTCGGTACAATAACCATCTTTATCAATTCGGGATTCTAGGAACACAAAATTGTTAACTGCCTCCATTTTCTCCCCATCTACTTCAAAATCATTAAGTTCACATGTTGCCATAACGTTTGTCTTTTTTAAGTTTAAGACCATATTTAGCACTTTCTTCTTTAACTTTCATTATAAGTTCCTTCAAATCTTTGCATTCTGCTAGCAAGGTGGTATCATCTGCATACCTCAAATTATTAATATTTTTTCCACCAATTATAATTCAACTGGAGACTTCTGTCATTGTTAAAATGTATTCGCTGTACAAGTTAAACAGATACGAGACCTAAAATACATCCTTGTCCCACCCCTTTACCTATTGGGAAATCTCAGTTTCTCCACGGTCTGTTCGGACAGTAGCTTCTTGTTCATAATAAAGATTCCTTAGAAGAATAATGAAATGCTCTGGGTCTCCCATTGTTCTTAAAACATTCCACAGTTAAGAACAATGGGATCATTTCACATGATCTACAGACTCAAAAGCCTTACTATAGTCAAGAAAACAAAGGTAGACATTTTTTGATATTCCTGTTCTCTTTCTATTATCGGTCTGACATTGGCGATTTGATCTCTTGTTCCTCTGACTATTCGAAATCCTGCCTGTTCATCTGGTATTTCTCTCTCCATGAATGGTTCGAGTCTTTTTTTGAATGATCTTAAGTAAGACTATACTTGCATGAGAAATCAGTGATATAGTTCTGTAATTTTCGCACTCTCTTGCGTCGCCTTTTTTCAAATTTTTCGATTCCCTAGGGCATGCAGTTGTGATCCAAATTCGCTAACATAGAGCTGGTAAAATTTTAACTGCCTCTTCTCCCAGGGCTTTGAGCAGCTCAATGGGTATTCCATCTCCTCCTGGTGCTTTCTTCCTGGATAGCTGTTGCAGTGCCCACCGAACTTCACTCTCCAGTGGTACTGGCTCCTGTGTATAGTCCTGTTCTTCAAATTTCTTAGTAATTTTGGAGTCCTTTCTGTAAAAGGCTTCTGTATACACTTTCCATCTTTCTTGGATGTCTGCAGCTTCTGTAAGATATCCTTTGTGTTTACTTTTTAATACTGTCACCTTGGCACTAAACTTCCCAGTTAGTTCTCTGATCTTTTTGAAAAGATCTCTTGTTTTTCCTTTCTTGTTTTGGTCTTCTATTTGTTGGCATTCCAGGTTAAAGTATTTTTCCTTGTCTCTTCTGGCTTGTCGTTGAAACTCTGCATTCAAATGCTATACTTCCTGCAAATTTCCTGTGGCCTTCATTTTCATAATTTTGATGGAATCTTCTGACAGCCATTTGGACTTCTTCTTACAAACTGTTGGAATATTCTTCTTTGCTTTTGTTTTAATTATATATTTAATATCTTCCCATAGTTCATCTAGTTCTCTTTCACACAAATTGAGTGTGTTGAATCTGTTCTGTATGCTAATATTTTATTCGGCTGGTATGTTTCCAAGATCATATCTGAAATACATTTGTGTTGTTTTCAGCTTCTGTAGTTTCACATGTATAATAGCCACTAATAACTGATGGTCTGTTCCACAGTCTGCACCTGGAAAAGTCTTGACAGACTGAATTGCACTTCTCTATCTTCTTTGTCCAAGTATATAGTCAATTTGATTTCTGTGTTGTCCATCAGGTGGTACCCATGTGTACAATCTTCTTTTGTGCTGTTAAAAGCAGGTGTTAGCAACAAACAAAGAATTCTCTCAAAACTCAACTAGTCTCTTCCCCTGCAGTGTTACGAATACCTAAACCAAAACAACCTGTTATTCCTTGTTCCTCAATCTCTCCCACTTTTGCATTCCAATCTCCAATAAGTAGCCATAAATATCGCTTTGGTGCTGCATCTATCACTTCTTGTAACTTGCCATAAAACCCTTCTTCTGATGCCTCTGTTGCAGGTGCATAAACCTGAATGATGGTCATATTCATTGGATGTCCACTCACTCTGAGAGAAATGATTCTGTCACTCACTGGATTATAACCCAATACATACCTAGTCACCTTTTTCCTGAGTAAGAAAGATACTCAGGAGGGTAATGGATGGCAATGCTGTAGCCAATGAAGTTCTAACTGAGGCTCGGCTATTGCTGTTACCCTCCTGCCATGATCAGGGCTTTAATTGCCAATAACACCTTATCCCTACACTGTCCTCTACAGATAACGGGGAAGATGAAAAGCATTCTTGCTTCGCCCCTTTAAGCCAGTCCTTATAAGGACTATAAGATAAATACTGTTGTATAATCACACCTTTTCAAACTTGAAAAAAAAAAAAATAGTAAACCACAATATGTAATATTGTACAACTTATGTAACTCTGAACAATATAATTGTAAATTATTATTATGATTGTTATATAAAAAAAAACTGTTATCATCATTACTATTTAAATCTCATTATATGTAGCACAAAGTGCTGAACCTGTAAAATAATATACTGAATAGATGATCATTGTACATATGTAAATATTTGAAAGAACAATAAAAAAAAATAAAATAAAAATTATTATTATTATTATTATTATTATTATTATTAAATTATATATTATATTTTATTATTAAATAATAAAATATATATTATTATTATTATAAAAAAAAAAAAAAAAAAATTATTGCTCATTTGATATCTCGTCACACCTAAGTGCATAATTTTACATTTACTAACAGTGAACTGATACCTATTTTCAAATGCCTACAATTCCAGTCCATTCACATTATTCTGCAAGTACTGAATGTTATCCTCATCCTGACCATGTGTATCTCTGCATTAAGAAAATAGCTGCATGTCTTCTGTGAAATCGTTCCCAGTCATTAATGTAATGTAAAATTGAATAACAGTAGACTAAGGGCTGATTCCTAGGATACACTGCTCGTCACGTTAAATCTCGCAGACTCACATCGCACATACACTATTTCTGGATATCTATCAGTCGGCTATGGTCTTATCCACACTTGTGCTTTATCATCAGATCCCATTCCTCCAACTTATATACAAGATTTTTCCATGCTGCATGCTGTTAAATGGCAACAGAGTCCAAAATTATCATGGTAAATTCAATCCCCTTATCTACATAAACAGTAACCTTATTATACATTGCATTCGCATGGCTGAAATGTAACCTTCCTTTAGCAAACTCATGGTATTAATTGCTAATTATTAATTCTTTGCCAGCCCATTGCTGAATATGAGCTACTACCAAAGTTTTTAAAATCTTCACGACCACTCCAGAGATTGTGATCGATCGATAATTACACAAATCAACCTATGCACCATACATTCTTTCCGCTCTTGCGGAATGTTCCTTCTGCCCAGACCGAAATTATAGAGCCAGTTCAGATGAATGATAATCTTTTATCATCCTTGCGGATATCCCATCATCGCTTATTGCCGAGTTGTTATTCAGTTTATGCAATTACTCTAATACTCCTGAGTTTTTTCATCCACTGTAGAGACTGCAATGAGTTTCCAGTTGCCATACATTAGGAGTTAGCTGTTAGTAAAGCGGCACTTATGAGTTGAAAAATTCTTCTGTATCTGTAGCCCAATTCTAAGGGAATATTTTTTTTTTTTAAATTCCTTCTTTCTTTTGCGTGTAACATAACAAGAGAAATCTTTTGGGTAGTCTTTAGCTTGAAAGCCAGTTTCTTTTCATGCTGACGCTTTGCTCTCCGTACAATATTTATAACCCTTCTGGCCTGCACTTTATAATTTTCCTAACTGAAGCCATCTTATGCGCTAGGTCTTCCTTCCACATCCGGTTTTTCTTCAGAATCTGTTGGTAAATACAAATCCATTTCACTCCTAACCTATTTATTCTTGGAACTCTCGGAGCACATTTCGATATTGTATCATTAATGTATTTCTTTAATCAATCAATTTGCTCACTTGCAAATTGATTGATTACAACACAAACATGGAAACGGGGGGGGGGAGCCAGGGTGGATGGGGAGTCACTTTATGGATGGGGTGGATGGGGACCCAACCAGCAACATTCATGACCAAGCTTCCTTCCGGGTTTGACCTGGACACATCATAAAAACTAGTTCTACTTGTGAAAGCCCTCTGTTCTTCCCAAAGTTGTATGTTGGATGCCTTCAAGCCCGGGGGTCTTACCATCCAGCACCATATCGTACTTTCTCATTTCTCTATTCCATACTGGCTCATTATTCTTTACAATGCCTCATTCCCGGTGTCGGTGCCAGGTAATTTTCTCCCTAGGCAAAGTTTACAAGTGCACCCCTTATTTCATAAACTAAAATGTTTCTAATTAACTTTAAACAAAATAAAATTGTCTTTCAGGTTAAAATAATAAAATTTTTTTATTTCCTTTTTTAGTTCATTTGAGAATTCTCTGTTATAATTCATTTAAAAAAAAGTTATAAAATACCGAAATTTAATATTTTAAAATGACAACGTTTTAAAATATTTATCTTAACTGAATTTTAAATAGCGGTAAGTTCAAATCATTTAGGTAAGGAATAAAAAAACAACCAAGAGTTAAATAGTAAAATAGTGTGATGTGTGAGGGATATGAAAAAAAATCGATACCTAAATCATATATCACTGTTTAATTTTGATATTTTAGTAAAGTATGAATAAAGCATAGCTTGAAGTTTTGTGCCCCTTCATGGCTTGCGCCCTAGGCGGTTGCATAGTTTGCCTAAATGGTAGCGCCAGTCCAGCTCATGCCGTATTGAATCGAATGCCATCTGGTTATCTGCAAAATTGTGACACAGTATTTTATGATGTTCATATATTTTTCCCCACTAAGAAATAAAATGTAAACGTAAATTATCTACTGTCCTCTTGTTTTTATGGACGCCTGTTTGGTTTTCTGAAAGTGTACTTTCTATTTTTCTCTCAGTCCTAGAGAGGAAAGCTTTTAGACAAATTTCTTCTTGGATGACTAATTAAACTGAGCTATATTGCTACATTTTTTAAAATAGGAATCAGAACAGAGATGCACCCATCTTGAGGCTATGACTTGTTATTCCACACATATTGACAAATCTTGAGCAGGACATCTATGATAGGTTTCTCTCTGCATTCGGTTGTTCTGAGGTTGTTCCATTTATGCTTGGCGATTCTCCCATCATTAAAGAATTGATCAGTCGGTATAGACGAATCCCCTTGGTCAGAAAGATATGAGTTTGATTCCCGTCCAAGACGTGAGGAACCTTTATCTGGTCTCTTTCAACTAAAGATGAGTTAGCCGGTCTCATAGGGTGTAGGGGAGTTTTTAACCAGGATATTCGAATTTTTTTGTCCCCCACAACAGGCAAACCGGCCCCGTGAACACATGCATCTACAGACATACATCCTCTGTCCAAAAAGAAACCGAGCTTTTCGTAAATAGAAGAAACTGGTGTGGCTAGCTGTTGTATCTTTTTTTTTGTTGTCGAAAGCGGAAACCTTCATTAGTGTTGTGTCAACTGTTTATGACATTTGTTTCATTAGAAGCCGAGTTATAGTGCCAAGAGTGACAGTGTATTTTGACAACGGGCGGAAAATGAGTTTCAAACAGAGAGCTGCGATTGACTTTTGTGTTAAATTTCGTAAAGGTTTTACCGAAACGCATCAAATGCTTCAAAAAAGCATACGGTGATGAATGCTTATGCTTTACTGAAGTTTGCGAGTAGTTTAAGCAATTTCAAAGTGGTCGTGAGACGCATGAGGACGACGACAAGCTGGGCCGTCCAAAAACTGGACTGAGCGAAGTTAACATTCAAAAAGTGCGTGATTTCATCAAAGAAAACCAGAAATCGTCGGTGAGATTGATTGAAGATGAATTAAGGATTCCAAAATCAACTGTGCACAACATGTTGACCGAGAGTTTGGGCCTTCGTAAATTGAATTCGCGATTTGTTCCCTACAAGTTGACCGACGACCAAAAAAGTATCGAATTGAACACTGCAAGGACCTCCTTAAAACAGCTCGTAAGAACTCAAACTTCCTTGAAACGATCGATACTGGTGACGAAACGTGGTATTTTGAGTATGAGGTCAAAACAGAGCGCCAGAGTGCTGAACAGAGACCACCAGAAGAGGGGCATTCCAAAAAAAAAAGTCGCTTGGAGAAGTCAGAAGTAAAGACAATGCTGATTTGTATCTACAAATCCAAGGGCATTATCCACAAAGAATTCGTTCCGGCTGGCCAAACGGTCAATCTCGAAGTTTTGAAGCGATTGATAGCGAGAATTCGTCGCGTATCGCATGAATATCGTGACGACCGACCGTTCGGTAAAACACACTCTCACTCTTGGCACTATAACTCGGCTTCTAATGAAACAAATGACATAAACAGTTGACACAACACTAATGAAGGTTGCTGCTTTCGACAGGCGGTGACACTAGTTTCTTCTATTTTCTAAAAGTTCGGTTTCTTTTTGGACAGAGGGTAATGGACATACCGGGAGGCACAGGAGTAACCACCTTATCCTCGAAGCTGTCGCTGTTTCAAATCATAATAGGCCATGCCTGATACGAAAATAACGGGCCACTTGTCCTAATACGTGAAATGAGGAGAAACAGGATACTTCTCTTAATATAGGGGAGTCTCCTTCATTCAGTATCATTTGTATTATATATTCAAGGTTTAGGTAGGTCTGTGGAAATGGTGCTTGTGTTTTCTGAACTTGGTCGCTCGTAGCTAGACTTATGTTCAAGTCTAGTCACTGACTGGAGTAACTTTTTCTAAGCCCATATTCGACCGGTTCTCGAGGTAGTCCATCTCTAGTACGGGCAAGCAGGTTCTTTCTTCCGGAAACTCAAGTGTTTCGTCCTGTAAACTCAAAAAAATCGACTTAGTACCCACATTATTTTTTAGACAGTAACATATCTTGTTAGGGTTAAGTATGAAGAGATGGCAGCACTTGTTTGCTGGTCTCTTCATCAGTGATCGCCTATAATTAATGATAGACATGGGCCTGCTATCTCTGATTGGCTACCAGTCAAGATTGAACTGCCCCACTCAGTCTCCAAAAGATAGATAGGGTATAAAGGCCCTTTAAATCAGAGTTAACTGTTTTATTTTTGATTATTAAGGCTACTATCTTCTCAGAAAAGGTTAGCTGAGTAATCACGCAAAATCAAAATCCACCATTTTAACCGCATTAATACCACCGAAATCTTTTGTATCTGCTGTTTCTAAATAATAATAACAAATACGGATAACTGGTAAAAGAACTGCTGCATATCTTCGAAATTTTAGGATTTAAATGTCTTTCCTGCGATTTTCTTTAAAAATCTGAATTCTTTAAATTTGATAGTGTTATCGTTGTTGATTAAAATAATCGGAACGATTTCACCATTATATGATGGAACAGTGATATTAAGAAAGTAGCATCCTTCATTATTGTTGCCTGTTGATAAACTATTATTATTATTACAGCCTCTGTCTGTGTGGTTAGCCTAGTGGCTATGCGCTTTGCAACCATATGCTTGAGGAAGGAGTGTCCTGGCTCGATTCCCGTCGGTGACGTGAGGAGCTTTAGGAACTACCCCAGCAATAGCCAAGTTAGCCGGTCTTTGGCGAGGGCAGTACGGTTTTCTCGACCAGTTTATCTGGGGTTTTTCATCCCAAAAAAGGCAAACCGGCCCCTTGAACACACGGATCTACAGTCATAAATACTTAACCCCCCATGAGGGGACTCAACTCTCCCCAGAAAGGACAGGGGAGGAAAAGGGAGGAATCTCCATACGAATAAATAAAATAAAAAAATTACAGCCTCCGTAGCTCAGTCGGTATAGACGAAAGACCTGGGTTCGATTTCCGTCGATGACGTGAGGAACCTTTATCTAGTGTCTTTCGACTAAAGGTGAGTTAGCCGGTCTCATACGATGGTAGAGGGGTTTTTCGTCTCTCAGAAAAACCGGATGGAGCGGGGAGGATGTATTCAAAAATACATCCGCCACCCACTTCCAGTGGTAGGCTAGGCGACAGGCTCACTTGGGGTTTGTACTAACAAAGTCGTATCTATAATGTAACACGCGGACCCTGCATCGGAAGCGGGATAAACGCCCAGAAGAAGTGAGATTATTATTATTATTATTATTATTATTATTATTATTATTATTATTATTATTATTATTGTCAGAGACCTCAAGTCAGTAAAGATCTCGTCAAACTAGGTCAAATATTGCCCAAACTAGCTCCCACATCTTTTCTTGAATCTCTTTGCACTACCTTCATTCGCTAATTCCAAAGGCAAGCCATTCGAATGCGCTCTATGATAGAAAATTCTGGGTCTCGTTCTATTCTTTACTGCATTCATTTTCAACTTGAAGTGATTCCATCTACTGGTATTCGGTATGATCCTATTTCAAAAGAATCCCTATTATATTAATAACCAGTCTTTCATGTTTTTGCTAGTATCTGTAGTTCACAAATTCTCATTAAGTCTACATAATTTATTTCACATTACTAATATCATCATAATTTTCCCATTTGTACCATTTCTAAATCTGCATTCCTAAGTCCAGATAAGATTATTAGAAAACTTTCTAATAACTGGTTTCTTATCATTATATGCCAACGTTGGTTTCAGGATTGTAATTATCTCTGAGTTGTACTTCCAATCTTTGCTATATGAGCCCTCAATATCAACTTCCCATACACTAAAATTCCAAGAACCCTAGATTGGTCAGTTACTTCCAGCATTTAGATGACGTGACGGTGATTAAGTGATTGATGCAGAAGACGTTGTTCAAGTAAGGGGTATGCAATCTGCTAAACGCTATCAACCTGGCGTATGCAACATTGAGCTCCCTACTACCTCTTCACTGAATGAATAAACTCAGGTGTATGAGGAGAAGGCATTATAGCAGTTGCACAAACTGAATAATAATAATAATAATAATAATAATAATAATAATAATAATAATCATAATAATAATAATAATAATAATAATAATAATAATAATAATAATAAGCTAACGCTTTTTATTACCTTATAGGGAAAAGGCAAGGCCTTTAAACCCTATCTAGCTTTTGGAGACTTGGTGGGCATTTCAATCTCCACCTGCTGGCCCATGTCTATCACTAATTATAGGCAGCCACCAATGAAGAGACTAGCAAACCAGTTGTGCCATCTCTTGGTACCTAACCCTAACAGGATATATTACTGTCTGAAATAATACGTGATTTCTATGGTCGATTTTATTGAGTGCATGGGATACAAATCCCGAGTTTCCAGGAGAAAAAAAAAACCCACTTTCCCGTCCTAGAGATTGCCTAACTCGCGAACCCGTCGAAGAAAAAGTTCTTCCAGTTGGCAACTAGACTCAAACTATATGTCTTATATTTGTGCGGCCTAGTGCAGAGGAGGCAAGTGCAACTTCCACTGAGCTACACAGGCCTTCTTCTTCTTCTACTACTAGTACTACCTTATAGGGAGTAGTAGTAGTAGTACTACTACTACTCTTTTTATTCTCTTATAGGGAGTAGGCAAGGCCTTTATAACTTATCTAGCTTTTGGAGACTGAGTGGGAATATCAATCTCCACTGGTAGCCAATCAGAGATAGTTGTCCCATGTCTATCACTAATTATAGCAGCCACCGAAGAAGAGATTGGCAAACCAGTGCTGCCATCTCTTGGTAACTAACTCTAACAAGATATGTTACTGTCTGAAATAATGTGGGTACCACGGTCGATTTTCTCGAGTTTACGGGATAAAAATCCCCAATTTCTGGGAGGAACAACCCACTTTCCCGTGCCAGAGATTGACTAACACTGGAACCGGTCGAAGAAAGGCTTATAAAACGTTCCTCCAATCGGCGACTAGACTTGAACTTAGGTCTAACTTCGAGCGACCAAGTGCAGAGGACGCAAGCGTTAGTTCCACTGAGCTACACAGGCCTCTTAATAATAATAATAAAAAAAATCAGCTGAAGCCTATGTTGTTCCCGCCGAGTAGAGGAAAACGTTCCTCTACTCGGCGACTAGATATGAACCTCCAAATCCTTTCTTCGTGCGATCAAGCGCAGTAGAGTGTGCAAACGCCACTTCTACTGAGCTACACAGGCTCTCTTATAATAATAATAATAATAATAATAATAATAATAATAATAATAATAATAATAATAATAATAATAATAATAATAATAATAATAATAATAATAATAATAATAATAATAAAAGTTGCATGGTCGTATCGCTCGTCCCGTTTTTTATAGTTTTAATGTGGTTCTAACTCCTGTTTTTAATTTAAAAGTGCCATTAAGAAACTCTACTTGTCACGCTGAAGACATATAATTCATCGTAATCGGCCAAGTGGAATCCAAAATCTGAGTGTGCTAAAAAAAATTGAAGCGTACATCGCGGTTGCTAACGAGTACAGAACAAAGGACATCGCCATCTTTGCAGCTGTCCAGAGGAAGAAAGGAGAGTCATGAAGTGCAACAAGTGGCAGAAGGAATTGCCGTCCGACGGATGTTACATAACCTGCAGGAAATGCCATAGGAATCTTCACTTTACATGTTCCGGACTTTCCGAAACAACCTGGCAACGCAAATCCAATGCCAAACGAGAGGAATGGAAGTGCCTAAACTGTAGAGAGAACAAAGAAACGCCACCACCCACGACGCAACTGATAACGTCGGAGGCAGAATCGGACGACGAACTGAACAGACAACAAAACGCCGGTGAGTCTTATAATTTGAGTTCCGTTAATTTATTACTAGAAAAAGGTTTAGAAAATATAAAAGCCAGCTTGGTAGATCTTGTCCAAGAACTATTTGATAAACAGAATAAAGAAATAACAAAAAAAATTAGCGAATATGAAGAGTTTGTTAAATTTAATAATTCAAAAGTCGAAGAAGTCTTTCAAACGGTAAAAGACATTAAAACCAGCATTAACGCATTAACTGAGAGGCAGCACAAATTGATTAAAGACACATCGGAACTCCGTCAAGAATTTAATTCCCTGAAACAACAATACGAAGTTTTAAACCAACAACAACATAAAGAAGACCTTGTCATAAGCGGTCTTCCAGAAACTGAATCCACAGAAAATCTCAGAGACGTAGTTCTAAAGTTAGGCCATGCAATTGACATCCCCTTACAGCATAATGATATTCAGACCATAAATCGGTTTCCCAGGAAGAACAGAAAGCAAGGTTCCCCACGACCGGCACAAGGCATAGCTCGTCTGACAAGCAAGGCAACAAGAGACAATCTCATAAAAGCCAGCAGACTGAAAAAACCAGTAGTCAAGGATTTAAATGCATCGCAAGACAATACGCCAATCTTTCTATCTGAATATTTAACACCTTTCAATCAGAATCTTTTGTACCAAGCAAGAAAGGAAAAAACAGAAAAAAAGTATCAATTTTTATGGATCAAAGACGGCAAAATAATCTTGAGAAAGTCACAGACTTCAAAGTCTATACAAATAAAAAGCTCGGAAGATATAGACAGGTTGCCAGAGTGAAACAAAAGACTCTAACTTAGTTCAATAAGAAGATCTCAACACAACAAAAATGAATGTGAACCATCAGATAGATGTAATTACACCAGAATACATCAGTAATTGTACTTTCGAATCTCTTGATGCATGGAAGCAAAACACAGTACAAGCGGGAGGTCTCACAATCTTGCATATTAACATCAGAAGCATCCGAAAACATTAGTTATTATTACAGGCTTATCTGAGGAATTACACTGATATTATTGATATATTGATTCTTACAGAAGTATCCATAAATAATGACGAAGCGACTGCTTTCCAAATTCCAGGCTTCCTACAACATAGTTCATGCCGCCAAACAAGAAGAGGGGGTGGAATACTAATATTTATGAAACAAAAATTAATAGCAAAAGAAATGGCCTATCAGTTTGAGCATGCTGAAACCCTCTGCCTCGAAATCATTAATACCACGAATACACAGCATCCCATAATACTAAATGCTATTTACAGGCCACTAAACCTAAACATGATAAAATTCTTACACGAACTCAATTGCTGGCTTTCAAGCCAAGAAATATGCTCAACCGAACACCTAATGATAATTGGCGACATAAACATAAATATTGCAAATGAAAACCAGAACAACACTGTACAATACCTAGACACACTATCCATGTACAATCTAATACCAACAATAACATCATGTACTAGAGAAGAAATATTCGGAAATATTATCACTGCCTCCTGTCTAGACCATATAAACGTCCGAGCATCACCAAATAGTTACACTGCATCAGTCATAAAGTGCAAAGTAGCAGACCATTACTTCACCGCTCTAAACCTGCACACCAAGACAATACCCATGCAATGTCCCACAGAAGAAAAACGACAAAAAACAATAATAGACGAAGAAATAGTCAACCACGAAATAAGAAAAACAGACTGGGAACACCTGGCATCAGATTCAGCAGATATCTTATACAACAACATTAAGCTCACACTGGTGGAAATATATAAGAAAGCTACAAAGAAAGTCCGAATTCGATCAAAAACAACACAAAATCCTTGGATAACACAAAACCTAATCCTAGAAATACACAGAAAGGACGCTTTATGGAAAGAATTAAAGCGATATCCAAATAACACAACTTTAAAAACTGAATATAAGATAACAAGGAATCGCCTTACAACACAAATCAGAAATGAAAAAAGAAGCTACTACAGAGACAAACTAACCTCCGCACAAAACAACATGAAGCAAACCTGGCATCTGATTAATGAGATGCTAGATTCTGTTCCCAACACCACTGCCTCCGAAACCATAAAACACAGCTTCATGAAAGACGCAAAATCTATTATCCAACAACTAGCAAATGACTTTAACCAATACTTTGCAGACTCCATCCGAGAACTTCACAGAAATATTCCCCCAATCACAAAACGAGACCCTCCACTTGGACCGCGATCAAAACAGACATTATGGTTCCCAACCATAAAAGAAGCAGAACTTCTCTCAGCAATACATCAAATCAAACCAAACAAAGGCCCAGGAATAGATGGTATCAGACCTAAAGATATAAAGCAACATGCAACTAGTTTAAGTCCTATCCTACTAAAACTAATAAATAAAATATTTAAAACAGGACAGATACCAAGTATGCTAAAGAACGCCATAATTACACCCATATACAAACAAGGAAAAAGAAATTTAATCAGCAATTACAGACCGATAGCAACATTACCAATTATCAATCAAATTATGGAGCGGATCATACTGAAGAAACTCACAGCATACACTGAGATCTTTAATATTATCCCCAAAACACAATATGGTTTTCAGAAAAATAAGGGAACAACATCTCTCTTGGAAGACTTTACAGACGTAATTAATACCGCCTTAGACAAAAACAAAATAGCCATGGTAGTCTTTATAGATCTAACCAAAGCATTCGATACACTCACACATCAAACCTTGTTAGAAAAGCTGAGGCATGTTGGAATAGACGGGCCTCTTCACAGGTGGTTTACAAACTACCTCCAAAATAGAAAGCATATCACACGTATCGGATCAAACCGAAGCAGAGAGCTACTAGTAACCTGTGGAGTGCCACAGGGAGCTGTACTCTCCCCAACTCTATTCAACATTTACACGCACGATATTAATCAATTACCACTCAAAGGTAAGATATTCCAATACGCAGACGATACAGCAATAATATCCATCCATAATAAGGCAAGCATAGCCCAAACAAATATGCAACATGACATAAATCTGATCATAGACTGGCTCACGAAAAACTCCATACACCTAAACTCAGAAAAGACAAAATTAATGATATTCAGAAATCCACTGACTCGACCAGTTGATAACAAATATATAACCATCCAACATCCACTTTCCAACACAAAAAACACACAGAACAGCAAAACCACTACAATCACTCAGGTTGAAACAATACGATACCTTGGAATTTACCTTGATGCACATATGAACTGGAATAGCCATATAAAACATCTACACAACAAACTCCGAACAATAAGTGGCAAACTCTACAGATTAAAAGACATAGTTCCCATAAGTCTAAAAACACTAATATACAAAGCACTATGTCAAAATATACTAAGATATGCTATAACAACGTATGCTTTCTGTGCACCCTACAAATTAAATAGATTAATGTCGCTACAGTACAAAATGACAAAACTGATCTTTTGGGAACAAAGAGAAAATCACGACCTTATAAACATTGCAATGGCAGAACACAAAATACTGACAGCAAAACATTTATGTCACTATGCAGCCTTGCTAAAACATTATTTCGATGCCAACTACAGGACAGTTAGAAATACATACCGTATAACAAGACCTCAGACTACTAATTATATCACATATAAATACAATAATCACTACGGAAAGGCCACGCGAAACTTCTACATCCCAGACATGATAAACAAATTACCTTTTGAATACAGAAACCTTACAAACTACAATAGCCTGAAAAGAGCTCTAAGGACATACTACGAACAAGAAACACGCACCCAAAATACCATACAAACTTAATTATTATTATTATTATTATTATTATTATTATTATTATTTAACGGTGTCTCCATGGAGTCAAAAGACTCATCGCGGGAGACCCGACATTGACACACTAACCATTATTTACACAATACCTGTCATACCTCTCCTTAAATTCATTCACGGTTAAAGCATTCACAACCAGTTCTGGCAAAGCATTCCACCCATTCACAACCCTCCAAGTAAAAAATCTAGTCCTAACACCCTTGTTAACCACACTCTTACACAATCTCCAGGGATGAAACACAATATATTCGCTCAGGCTTCCAGTTCAGCGACGCATCAGTACATTCCAATTTATTGTGTGTGTGGGGGGGGGGGGGGGGGCGTGCGTGTGAGTACGCGCGCGCGAATTTCTCAATCATAGATTCCGTAGCATCCTAACACAGCAAAAAAAAAAAAAAAAAAAAAAAAAACAATACATAATAACCAATTGGTGTCATCCTCAGATAAGCTTACATTTATCTGAGGATGAGAGGATGAAAGGAAAAAAAAAATTAGTTCTCATCCAAGATGTATCATATGTAACCAAATGCATGTAATGTACGTATCATATGAAAACCAATGTATGTATTATATGTAAACCAATGTACGTAATGTAAATATCACATGTAAACAAATGTAAGCAATGTATCATATGTAAACAAATGAATGTAATGTATATAATAATTGTAACAAATGTATGTAATGTATATAATAACTGTAACAAATGTATGCAATGTAAAAAAAAAAATCATTTTAAAGTAAATCATGAGTTTACACCGTATGTTTGTGAAAATAAGGGCACATAATATTCAGATGGAAGGGGTGGAAGGGGTGGTGAAGCGCAATACATAGCCTCTCCCACTCAAATGTCAACCTCACCTTCCCGTGGTCCATCCTGTTCTAAAAGTACAAACGAGGCACTGGCGACCGAGTATGGGCGGTATAACCCTAACACCCTAACAGAGTAAATGCTGTTAGATCTGCCTGTCCAGAGGCGTTAGGTAGCAGCCCTACCACTGGACTTACCCAGCGACAGGTTAGTAACCTGCCCTGGGGAAATTCAAAATACTTTCAAGTTTCATGCAAAGAAAAGCCGGACGGACTGTCAGGGAAAAGACCACAACCCAGGAAACGGTAAACGAAATTGGAAAAAGGAACACATAATGAGGATTGCAACATGGAATGTGAGAAGCATTGCACACAAAGAAGAAGAACTTGATAAACAACTAAACCAAGCTAACATAAAGATATGTATAGTAACAGAAACAAAGAAAAAACAAAAAGGTACAAAAGAAACAAACAACTATATACAAATCTACAGTGGGGTAAAAAAAGAAGAAAGAGCAAAAGCAGGTATAATGATTATGGTACATAAATCCCTAAAGAACAATATTGTATATTACAACTATTTGAATGAAAGATTAATAGAATTTAGGCTCAAGACATTAAGAGGCCACATAACAATAATTGGTGCATATGCACCAGAAGAGGGAAAAGAAGAAGGCAGTAATATATTTTATAAAGAATTACAGAATGCCATAGATAAAACAAACAAAACTGACTATTTACTGCTAGCAGGAGATTTAAATGCCAGAATAGGAAACAAAAAATACAAAACAAACATAGGTAAATTTGGCGAAGATACATGTAATCAAAACGGTCGCAGATTGCGCGATTTTGTCATTTATAATAATATGAGAATAATGAATTCAATGTTTAAACACAAGGAAATACATAAATATACTTGGTCAGCCAGAGGATACAAATCAGTAATCGACTACGTTATCACAAATTTTAAATTAGCGGAGTTAATTTTAGACGTAAGAGCATATCGAGGCTTTGAATAAAACTCTGATCATTATATGGTATCAGCAAAAATTCGTTTTAAACCAAAGTGGCTAAAAACACACAGAATTGAAAATTCTTACCAGCCGAGCTACAAAATTTCTTCATTACAGGATCCTCAAGTTAAACTACAATATCAAAAATGCACAAACTTAAAAACAGAAACCACACACGAATCAAGTAACATAGAAGATGAATGGGAAAATTTGAAACAAATTCTCACAAAAGCAGCAACAGAAACCTTAGGAATAAAGCACAAATGGATTAGAAAAAGAGGACTACGAGACTGGAACAAAGAAATAGAAAACATAATAAAAACCAAAAAGGACAGTTACCAGAAATGGCTAAATTCCAAAACAATAGAAGCAGAAATAGAGTATAAAAGAAATAGTGCAATTGCAAAACGAGAAGTAAGGAAAAAACATAGAGAAAGATGGAACAATTTCGTAACAGAACTAGAAAAGGATTTATTTAAGCCACAACCCAAAACCTATAAAGTAATAAAATACATGAATAAAGAAATAAAAGAAAAGATAAAAATACAAACAATAGATTTAGTAAAATGGGTGACCTATTTCCAAAATCTCTGGACAGATGAGAACAATGAATTAAAATTTTATAAGACAAAGAATGACCTAATAGAAAATATCACAATGTTAGAACTGAAAAATATAATAAAGAAGATGAAAAATAGGAAAACGCCAGGAGAAGACAATATAAATATAGAACTATACAAAAATGCAGGTGAAAAATTTAATGAAAGACTTTTGAAATTTTTTAATATGGTTTGGATGTCCGGAAAAACCCCTAACTCTTGGAAAAAAGCACTGGTCATTCCAATCTATAAAAAAGGAAATAAAGACAATTGCAATAATTATAGGGGAATTAGCCTGCTGAATACAGGATATAAAATATATGCAGGAATATTAAAAGAGAAACTAAGCAGCATTGTAGAAAACAAATTACTAGAAGAACAAAATGGCTTCCGAAAAGGCCGATCCTGCATAGATCCAATTTTTACTTTAAAATTATTAATAGAAAAGAGAAGAGAATTTCAAAAAGAAACACATGTGGCATTTATTGATTATGAAAAAGCATTTGACCAACTTTTACAATCTATTCAAGAAATATATACAGGAAATAAAATAGCAGTTAAATTAGAACACACCTCAGAATGGAAAGATATATCAAGAGGAGTACGACAAGGATGTACCCTCTCACCTCTGCTTTTCAATATATATATAAATGAAATATTAACAATCTGGAAACAGCATAACCCATTTGGTATACAAATGACCCCACAAATGAAGATAGATACACTACTATTTGCAGATGATCAAATAGTATTAGCTACATCAGAAGATGATTTACAAAGATCATTAAAATCATTAAATGATATCTCAAAACAATATAATATGACAATATCCAAAGAAAAAACAAAAATAATGGCATTCAAAGGAGAAAACCCAATAAGAAGTAAAATAGTGATAGATAATACAATACTAGAACAAGTAAACACTTTCAGATACTTGGGATGCGATCTATCATACGAAGAAGAAAAAGACATAGACACTAAAATATCAAACTTTGTCAAAGTAAATGGCATAATAAATAGTATATTTAAGCCATCCCTGGTACAAAAACACACTAGAATCAGACTATATAATGTCTTGTCAAAACCAACTCTACTATACGGAAGCGAAACATGGACCATGAAAAGGAAAGATGAAAAGCGAATTCAAACAGCAGAAATGAAGTTCCTCAGAAAAACAGCTGGATATACCAAATGGGACCACAAAACAAATGAAGAAATCTTACAATCCCTAAAAATCAAACCAATTAATTACTACATAAGACAGTATAAACAAAAATGGCTAGAACATTTAAATCGAATGGACAACAGCAGACTACCAAAAATATTATACAGATACAAAATAAGCGGAAAAAGAAGAATCGGAAGACCAAGAAAGAGATGGCATGAGACCGGAACAGGCCACCTGGCCTATATTCCATGATAGGAAGAAGAAGAAGAAGAATATTCAGATTGCATATGTGTAAATACTGTTGTGGGAGACCGGGATCAATCGACCGTGAGATGCGGTGATTGGTTCATTCAATCCAATACCTTTGGAGGGTAATGGATGGCAATGCTGTAGCCAATGAAGTTCTAACTGAGGCTCGGCTATTGCTGTTACCCTCCTGCCATGATCAGGGCTTTAATTGCCAATAACACCTTATCCCTACACTGTCCTCTACAGATAACGGGGAAGATGAAAAGCATTCTTGCTTCGCCCCTTTAAGCCAGTCCTTATAAGGACTATAAGATAAATACTGTTGTATAATCACACCTTTTCAAACTTGAAAAAAAAAAAAAATAGTAAACTACAATATGTAATATTGTACAACTTATGTAACTCTGAACAATATAATTGTAAATTATTATTATGATTGTTATATAAAAAAAACTGTTATCATCATTACTATTTAAATCTCATTATATGTAGCACAAAGTGCTGAACCTGTAAAATAATATACTGAATAGATGATCATTCTACATATGTAAATATCTGAAAGAACAATAAAAAAAAAAAAATAAAAATAAATAATAATAATAATAATAATAATAATACTAATAATAATAATAATAATAATAATAATAATAATATTATTATTATTATTATTATTATTATTATTATTATTATTATTAAATTATATATTATATTTTATTATTAAATAATAAAATATATATTATTATTATTATAAAAAAAAAAAAATTATTGCTCATTTGATATCTCGTCACACCTAAGTGCATAATTTTACATTTACTAACAGTGAACTGATACCTATTTTCAAATGCCTACAATTCCAGTCCATTCACATTATTCTGCAAGTACTGAATGTTATCCTCATCCTGACCATGTGTATCTCTGCATTAAGAAAATAGCTGCATGTCTTCTATGAAATCGTTCCCAGTCATTAATGTAATGTAAAATTGAATAACAGTAGACTAAGGGCTGATTCCTAGGATACACTGCTCGTCACGATAAATCTCGCAGACTCACATCGCACATACACTATTTCTGGATATCTATCAGTCGGCTATGGTCTTATCCACACTTGTGCTTTATCATCAGATCCCATTCCTCCAACTTATATACAAGATTTTTCCATGCTGCATGCTGTTAAATGGCAACAGAGTCCAAAATTATCATGGTAAATTCAATCCCCTTATCTACATAAACAGTAACCTTATTATACATTGCATTCGCATGGCTGAAATGTAACCTTCCTTTAGCAAACTCATGGTATTAATTGCTAATTATTAATTCTTTGCCAGCCCATTGCTGAATATGAGCTACTACCAAAGTTTTTAAAATCTTCACGACCACTCCAGAGATTGTGATCGATCGATAATTACACAAATCAACCTATGCACCATACATTCTTTCCGCTCTTGCGGAATGTTCCTTCTGCCCAGACCGAAATTATAGAGCCAGTTCAGATGAATGATAATCTTTTATCATCCTTGCGGATATCCCATCATCGCTTATTGCCGAGTTGTTATTCAGTTTATGCAATTACTCTAATACTCCTGAGTTTTTTCATCCACTGTAGAGACTGCAATGAGTTTCCAGTTGCCATACATTAGGAGTTAGCTGTTAGTAAAGCGGCACTTATGAGTTGAAAAATTCTTCTGTATCTGTAGCCCAATTCTAAGGGAATATTTTTTTTTTTTAAATTCCTTCTTTCTTTTGCGTGTAACATAACAAGAGAAATCTTTTGGGTAGTCTTTAGCTTGAAAGCCAGTTTCTTTTCATGCTGACGCTTTGCTCTCCGTACAATATTTATAACCCTTCTGGCCTGCACTTTATAATTTTCCTAACTGAAGCCATCTTATGCGCTAGGTCTTCCTTCCACATCCGGTTTTTCTTCAGAATCTGTTGGTAAATACAAATCCATTTCACTCCTAACCTATTTATTCTTGGAACTCTCGGAGCACATTTCGATATTGTATCATTAATGTATTTCTTTAATCAATCAATTTGCTCACTTGCAAATTGATTGATTACAACACAAACATGGAAACGGGGGGGGGGGGAGCCAGGGTGGATGGGGAGTCACTTTATGAAACATGCAGATGCTGAATTCAGAGGTGAATGTGTGAGCGGGCAAACACAAATTGAGATGGCCCGGGATGGGTGGAGAGAGTTTGGGTGTGAGGAAAGTTGTGGAATTGTTGGTAATATACAGGGTGTCCCTGATTTCATAGTCCAAACGTGAGGGGATGGTAGTACACACTGAAACCACCAATATTCGTCATAGAATATGCGGTCGCAAACGCTGCCCAGTGGCGGTAGGAGGAACAGACGAGGCGGCTCGGCTTAAAAGCGCTGGATCGATTAAACCCCAGCATTCTCAGCGTTCACTGGACACAAGATGGAGCAGTTTACGAACGCAGAAAATGGCGATATGTACTGATGTAAGGCGTAGCCGAGGGAAATGATAGAGATGCACAAAAGCTAAACCATGAGCGATATCCTATGCGCCTGTGCCCGATCCTAAAATGTTTACGCGACTAGACCGTCAGCTGTGTGAGGCAGGCACCTTCCACGTCAGTCGACATGATGCTGGACGTGCACGGACGGTCAGAACGCCAGCTATGAGCGAGGACATCTTGTGTATGGTGACAAATAGCCCACGTACACGCTAGCGATCTGCCGCCCGAGCCTGGGTGTGCATCGGAAGAGTCTAGCGAGTTCTGCATGAAGAAGGGCTACACTCCCTATCACTTGCAGCGAGTGCAGGTGATTTCCCCTCTCATGTGCTCTTTATGGATGAATCAACTTTCTCACGTGAAGGCATAGTGAATGTCAATAATTCCCATTTTTAGGCGGCCTAGAACCCCCCATGGTACACGTCCACAGTTGTGGACGTGTACCATGGGGTTTCTGGGCCAGCCAGACATTGAAGACATTGAACGGCTGTTAATGTCTGGGCGGGTATCGTGCATAACTATTTAATTGGACCCTACCTACTACCAGACTGCCTCGATGGGCGAATATTTTTCTGCAACAGGTTTTGCCGGAATTGCTTCAGGATGTTCAAGTCGCCATTCGCTCCCGTATGTGGTTCCAGCACGATGGGTCACCCGCCCATTTCATCACGGACCTGCGTCAGCATCTTAATGCCACATTTCGAAACCAATGGATTGGGCACGGTGGTCCCATCCCGTGTCTGCCTCCAGATCGCCCGATCTTTCTTGTCTCGATTTCTTTCTGTATGGACATTTGAAGAGTGTTGTGTACGAGACGCCTGTGCAGTCCACGGAGGATCTGGTAGCCCGACTGTCCGTTGCAGCCGGCGATGTGCGCGACAAACCTGGTGTTTGCTAGCAGGTACCAGTCACTACTACGCCGTTGTGCCGCATGTATTAACGTTAGTGGGTCGACGTTTGAGCATTTGTTGTAATGATCTCCAATAAATGTCACTCTGGAAACATGTGCCTGTCCGTCATTTCTGACTCTCACTGCGTTTGCGGCCGCATATTCCATGACGAATATTGGTGGTTTCGCTGTGAATTAGCATCCTCTCACCTTTGGGGCATGAATTCAGGGACACCCTGTAGAGAAAGTGACTGGCGAAGGTATTAAAGGGTCACATCGTAGGAGTGACGTTCGTAGGACTTGTTGAAGCAGTAATGATTTCTTATGTTTATTCACCAATGCTAGAAGTATTCGAAATATGGGGAACGAAATTGTTGCTTTGCTTGAGTTTATTCGCCCCAAAGTTGTTTTTTAAGTCAGACGTGGTTATATGACTATGACAACCTGCTAGGAATAGAGATGAACCGATTTGATATTTTCTTGAAGACAGACAGGGAAGAAAGAGAGGCTGAATATTGTTAATGGTAGCAGATGAGTTGTGCCCATCTAAGATGGATTTGCAAGATGCAAGTAGCGGTCACGGTTTTGTGACCAATACTTGCATAGAGGCAGTATGGTGTGAGGTAGAAGTAAACAGGATGAAATATTTAGTTGGGTGTTGCTATAGACTTGGTAATATGGAGGGTAATAAGCAAGAAATGTATAGGCAAATTGGCCTAGCTAGCAAGAAACGAGTTATCATTATGGGAGACTTTAATTATGGTAATATAGACTGGAAGCAAGGGACTGCATCTTGTGGGTAAAGAAAATTAATTTTTGGTGTTTTTGAAAGACAATATCCTTAAGCAGCACGTAACGGAGGGTTATGTGCTGCTTACATGAGGATCAAGAGTAGGGCCGCCGAGAGAAATTTTCGGGCCCGTGACAAGTCTGTGGTCCGTGCCCCCACTTTTTTAAGTGAAACCCAGACCACAAGTTTCTCCTTTCGTTTTTGATTTCCAGATTTAATGATATATTTCTGTTGGTTAAATTTTTATTATTAAAAAAAAAAAAAAAAAAAAAATCAGCTAACGCCTTTTTATTCCCGTATATACGGGAGTAGGCGAGGCCATTTAGCCCTATCTAACTTTTGGAGACTGAGTGGGCAATTCAATCTCCACTGGTACCCATTCAGAGACAGATGGCCCAAGGCTATCACTAATTAAGCGGTACGCAGTGAAGAGAGACGGCTCAAATGTGCCGCCATCTCGTCGTCTCTAACCCTAACACAATATATTTAATGTCTGAAATAATGTGGGTTCTACGGTCGATTTTCTTGAGTTTACAGGACGAAAAACCCGAGTTTCCGGGAGGAAAAACCTGCTTGCCCGTGCCAGAGATCGACTAACTCGGGAACCGGTCGAAAAAAGGCTTAGAAAAATTTCCTCTAGTCGCCGACTAGACTCGAAACCAAGACTTCCTTCGTGCGGCCTAGCGCGGTGGTGTGCAAACGCCACATCCACTGAGCTACACAGTGGATGTGGCTTTTATTTTTTAGCAAACGGCCTACACTATACAGTTGCACACTTTACAAACAATCACAAAACCTTCGTCTATCAAAATACTAACAAGAACGAAGCATTCTGACAGGGAACATTACTGTGAATGCAATTACTAGCTAGCGCAAGTGCAGCAGACTGCAACCTTGCACGAACGCCTATTGACGTTATCACCCGCTATAACTACAGCGATCCGCGCCGACAGAATCATTGTCTTCCGGACACTCACAATGAGCTAAAGAGCGTAGCCGTCTGTCTAAAAAAAAACACAGTATCTTTCTCGATATGCCATTATCCTTTATCGTTATTGTATTATCACGAGAATTAAAATCATGTATTATAAACACAGCTATGCGACACGTCTGGGCCCGACAGTCGGGCCCTTTTCGATGCCGGGCCAGCGACAAAAGTCTCAGATGTCACCCTCCCCCTCGGCGGCCTTGATCAAGAGTATTGGATTTGATCATCTCATCAGATGTTATTATAAATGAGGTGTCAAATCTTCCACTAGTTGGTGAGAGTGATCACGAGGTGGTCACTTGCAGGTTGACCAGTCATTCGAGGACGTCTGTTAGAAAAGTGTGTATATGGAATTATAAGACTGGAAATTTCGAAAAGCTCAGGAAACAGCTTGCGATCATAAATTGGAAAAAGGAACTGGATGGAAAGGATTTCATGCTGCTTGGGCCATACTGAAGAACTATTTTGGCAATATCAGAGTGTATTCCAAAGGTTAAGAGGGTGAAAATAGAGTAGGTGTAAAATGGATGAATCAAGAGATAAGGTATGCAATCTGGAAGAAGAAGGTATTATGAAAGAAATACAAAATGAGTATTCATAACAACCAGTTGCATGAGAAGTGCAAAGTATAAGGGTAGAAAAAATGCGGTATGAGCAGCAGTTAGCTAAACCGGCCAAAAAAATCCTAAGGAGTTTTTTCGATATGTGGCCATTAGAAGAAAGAATTATTATGGTAGGATGGGATTGATTGGTGAAAACAAAGGAATGATAACCGCTGCGGAGGATATAGTTGAGATATTTAGTGAGCAATTTATAAAGGTATTTCATTCTTGTGAATGTGACATCATGCAGAACTTGAAAGCAGTGGGAAAGAAGGAAATAAGTGAACAGGAGATATATGAGGGATTGAATAGACTTGATGTAAATAAGGCTGTGGGACTTGATGCTATTTCACCACGTGTTTTGAGGGAATGTGCCAGAGAGTTAACAACAGCTTTTGCATATCTTTTCAACATGAGTCTCTCAGTGGGTAAAGTTCCAAAAGAGTAGAAAGAGGGTAAAATTGTTCCAATTCATAAAGGAGGTGATAAGAGTAAAGCTTTGAATTATAGACCAGTCTGTGTGTCTGGAGTTCTGGTCAAGGTATTAGAGAAGTTAGTTAGGACTAAGATTCAGAATTGGGTCTAAGATTCAGAATTTAATAAAGGAAGATCATGCTAAAGCATGATCTTCCTTTAGTAAATCCATGCTGGCCACCAACAGAAAAATACTCTTTGGTGGCCAGCATGGATTTACTAAAGGAAGATCATGCTTTAGCTATCTGCTTACTTTTTATAATAAAGTGACAATTGCGTTGGATAAGGGTGTTGCATATAAAGTGGTATTTAGATTTTTCAAAGGCGTTTGATAAATTGCCACACGACAAGCTGGTGATTAAATTGGACTAGATGGGGCTGAATAGTAGTTAGTTCGCTGGATTGGACATTGGCTGTCCGATAGGTATCAGTGAGTTGTCTATGGAGGAGAGATATCCCAGAAAGGGAAAATTACTAATGGTGTACCTCGAGGGTCTGTTTTGGGTACATTGCTGTTTTATTTGTATGTAAATGATATTTAGAATGGTCTGAATGGTGATATGCGATTGTTTGCAGATGAATGCAAAGTTGGGGAGAGCTATCAGGAGTAAAGCGGATGCTCTAGCTTTGTTGAGGACTTGAATACCCTGGCTGAGTGGGTAAATGAGTGGGGATGTCAATTTAATGTTTCAAAGTGTAAGATTTTGAAATCTGCGAAGCAGAGATGGAATGGAAAGTACACAATCGGTGTAAATATCTAGGAAGAGGTAGAGGAGATGAGAGATCTGGGAGTGATTGTAGACAAAAACCTAAAATTTTGGGGACATGTTACTAAAATTGTGAAGACAACGCAGCTGATAATGAGAAAGATGCAGAGGACACTGACTTGTAGAAGTAAGGATGTTATGGTTCCTTTGTATCAGGCGTTGATCAGGCCACATATGGATTACTGTGCACAGATCTGGTCACCTGGTTTTCAAAAAGATGAAATTGCATTGGAAAAAGTTCAGCGGCGATTGAGTAAGGTGGTTTCTGCTCTCTGGAATGTAGAGTATGAAGTCAGATTGACAAAATGCAATTTGCAGAAATTGGTGGATAGAAGGAGGAGGGGGGAAATGATCGAGAGATATAAGCTGTTAAGGGGTTATTACCAGACTAATGTCGGGGAGGTTTTGTACAGAATGGGTGGAGATAGCAGGAGAACAAGAGGCAATCCCTGGATGCTGTATAAGGAGGGTGTGAGCAAGGGAGTGAGGAGCAGGTTTTTTGCATGGAGAGTGGTGAGTGATTGGAATGCATTGCCCGAGAGCGTGGTCAGTGCAGAGACAGGGAATATATTTAAGGCATAGTATGATAACTGTGTATATAACAGTAGACCTCCCATGATGAGTCTTTGACTCCATGGAGGCTTTTATAATAATAATAAAAAAAAAAAAAAAAAAAAAAAAATAATAATAATAATAATAATAATAATAATAATAATAATAATAATGATGATGATGATTTTGCAAAGGATGAGTATTATTATTCATGACAGAAAAGCTGAATTCCACATAATGAATTTCTTTTTATTCCCTTCACGTATTAGGCCTAGAGGTCTGTTACGGGACATAATGAATTTAGAGGCAGAAAAGTATATATTGTATTTTCCCATATTTTGTGTTGTATTTTTCTTAGTTTTTCAAAAACTTCAGTAATATGTTGAACTATCGTTAAATCTATGTTGTTTTAATAGTAATTATAAATTTAATTTTATTTATAAGGCCCATCCTCCACAGTGTGTTATAGGCCAATTGAATATTCTTATCCCCGATGAGTCTTTGGACTCCCTGGAGGTGTCACGTGGTAATAACAGTAATAATAATATGTTTGCATACAGATTTTAAAAAAAAAAATGATGAGAAAAAGTTGTGTTACAGATTTTTCAATATCGTTTTCATCATTTGCAAACCCAATTTAATCATCATCATAAAAAAAAACAATGTGTACACTGTTGACAAATAGTAAAAATTTTTATCTAATGTTTTTTAGAAGTATTAAGGGCATGATTTTAAAGATGATTTGAGGTACATAAACACAAAGAGCCAATAGGCTTTAAATAAATAAATATTTAAATAATGATTTAAGGTATTCTATATTCAATGACAACGTTGCTCATGAATTCGCAGGATTTGGAAAGCCTTATTGAAATTTTAAATTTCGTCGTTTGGCAAAACAAACGACGAATAAAAAGATTTTGTTTGATAAATGTAAATAATAATAAAAAAATAGTTAATATTTGATTTTCGAAACTTATTTGATGTATCGCATTCATAGCTGTCAGTTAATGACTGAGTGTGATTCATATCAAGGATTTTCAAATAATTTTAGAACAGTTTAAGTAACTCTACACATTGATTTGATAGATATTTATTTTGCCTTAGCCTAATGAAAATTCGTTCGATTACTTATTATAAAGTTAGTTCTATGCATTTTTATATAATAGTAAGAAATAACCTTTAATAGATCTGGGCGTTGCATGGCCTGTTTCGTCACTTTGGTGTGACAATTGACCCTGGAACGAGAATGTGGAATGGAGGAGTGTTAACTACTGTTTGACGCTTTTCACCGCTATGTTGTCGTATCGTGCTTTTATGTTTTTATTTTTTAGTACACAATTAGTTTTAGTATTGTCATTCATAATGTGATGATCATGGCGCTTCAGAGTGTATACGAGATGTAACATGGTTGTGTAATGAAATTTGTTGAAACTAACCTGTTAGTTATTTTTTTGGGAGTTATTCAGGTGTCACTTGTCTGAAAAAGAGGTAAGTTAACAAGTTCATTGATTTTACTGTGGGTTTTTTGTTTTGGATATATCTATAGATTTGGTCTGATTTTTCACTCTGTTTATTACTAATAATTTGATCATTTTCCCCAAATTACACTAAAATCTAGAAACGTTTTCACCTCCCAACCCATGCTGTGGCGATTATTAAATTCCTCTTCCATTATTACTGTTAATCACTATCAGGAGCAATGCACAAAGTTTGGTAATCAATTTACATTATTAAATAATATGTGAACTTGATATATAATATGTGAGAAATGCAAAATGATTATAAATTAAATATTTGAGTAATTTATATATTTAAGAATGTAATTTAATTACTCTACCTTTCGGTAAAATTTTCTTATGAGAACTTTTAATTTGAAGTTAGACGTGACCCTTTTAGTTTAATTTTAAAAAATACCTATTTAAAATATATATATCTTCTGCAGTATCCTTGGTGCAGCTTATAACCCCTTGAACTTAATGAGGTGTCATGCAATAATTATGGATTTAGGGATATGCTTAATTGCAATGTGTGACTCCTAACATCCATTTCCTGATTTGGATTTCTGCATGTGTTGATTATTATTCTCTCTTTTATTCAAATCCATCTACGACTGATTTGGTATTTTTACTAGAACATATTTAATTTCATGGATGGGTTAATAGTTAGATAATATGGGAAAAACTTGCTTTACAGGCCAAAGATTGAACTTTTTTTAAGCCACTTCATCCTCCAGTAAGAGCTGTTGCTGATCTTACATTCTTGCATAACTGTTGTAGTTATTTCAGGGTTACTAATCCTTTTTTGAAAATGAAAGTTATGTAGACTGGGTAAAATTAAGAAGTTTGATGTAACATGTTAACTTCTCCCATGTTATTGTAGGCTTTGTCCCTTTTCCTATATATTTCCACCCAAATAGGTCCAGTTATGTGTGTTTACCTATTGCATCCATTTATTCAAAACCAGATGGATATTTTATAAATAGCAATGACCTCGATTAGAAAGGAAACTGATAAAGAAAAAGTAAGCCTATTGATGCCTACAAGTAGAGTATCATTTTTTTTTTTTTTAAAGAACAGATAATAGACAATTTAGATGAAATTGAGGACTTGGATATTATTATGAGAGGAAATTAGATGTTTTTGTTTTTGGTGAGACAAAGTGTAAAAAAAAAAAAAAAAAAAAAAACATGGAAAGGAATTAAGAGCAGATGATGTCTTGTTTTAGGGTGACAACTAGGCAAAAAAAATGACATTAATTTTATTATCAGTAAAGAAGTAAATGGCAAGGAGTAAACTATCATACCTTTTTTAATATTATGGAGTTAAAGGATAATTAATTTGTCAGAGAAAAGCCATGGTCAAAGATTTAGATTTTTTTTTCATGAGAAATTATATCATAATTGGAATGAAGCTGGTTGGTTTTGGATTTATAGCTGAAACAACTTAGACTATACTAACTGAATGCTACAGAAGCTTTTTGGAAACTGCCGATGTGAGGAAAGATAAAATGGAATTTATTCTAATTTATTATTTTCAACCATAATAAAGAATAAAGCAGGAGAAACGATGAACATCAAAGTTTTCCCAGCTGTTAGCGGAAATCAGAAGCTCTTTTTAGCCACATTTAAATTGGATAAATGCAAGTTAAATGTGGAAAATAACTGCAGTAAGAAAATTAAAAATAGAAAGCTTAAGCAGCATATACTGAAACATTATTATTATTATGCGACACCTCCAGGGAGTCCAAAGCCTCATCGTGGCTTTGGACTCCCTGGAGGTGTCCAAAGCCATGATGAGGACCTATTCTATATCTCTTCTCCACCACTCAATTCACCAATTGCAACTAACCATAACTACATCAACACCATCTACCGCCTGCCACCACCACTAGTATTTCCACAGACAATCACAAACATCTATGCACACAGCGGGATTTGAACACAGCCTTTTGGCTGGAGAGCGGATACGCTAACCGCTCGGCCACCCAGGCCAGCGATAAAGCAATATACTGGAAGATATACTGATAATAAGCAAGAATTGAGTCACGGATTGTGGTCACTCATGAAAAGGAAAAGAAGCCCATTGCTGGACAGAGGGAATTGAAGCACTGTATCAAAATAAATAAATAAATAAATAAAAATGTATAAAGACCAGGTGAAATAAAGATGATAGAATTATAATAAATTTAGTTTAATCCTTTATCCAAGTGTAAGCAAACAAAGTTTGCACCTGAAGTATCTTCAGAACCGAGGCAACTCGTAAAGGTAGACCAAGCTCTCAATATTACTTCTCCATTGCTTCCACCTTGGTATCACCACCTCTGGGTCTGGCTCCCACTGATGAGACTTCAATAAAGGTCGAAACCAGTCTGGGTAGTGGCCCTTCCTTTAATGCATAGCATTATACATGTCTGCAAGGAGATGTGCTTTGCATTATGGGAGATACTAAGATAAGGAGTGATGAGAGCTTGGTCCACCTTTACCATGAGTTGCCTCAGTCCTGAAGATACTTCAGGCATAAATTTTGTTTGCTTACACTTGGATAAAGAATTAAACTAAATTTATGATGATAGAATTGTTCATAGTGAATGGAAGAACCATGCAAAGAGAATAGCTAAGGAGGAAAGATAAAAAGTTTGGTTTTCAGTTTTCATGTGAGTTATTACGAGGAAGATATTAATGCGAATAAGGTGTTTTGCAGATTAATGAAGAAGAAAATGCAGAATAGAACATCCCCTTGAATTTTTCCATTTTTTTTTTTATTTTCCATTATTGCTTTGCTTGATTTAAAGGGAATTATTGACCAGTATATAATGAGGGCTTGAGAACACAGTGTAGTAACTATAGAGAAATGACATTATTGTGTTACTGTGCAAAGATTTATGAGAAGAGGACTATGGATTATGACAACAGGAATAAGATAAACTGAAAAAAGGCCTAATTAGGAACAACAAATTAGTTTTAGAAAGGGGCAGCATATTTGAAAATGATGGGAAAACATTGGAAATTTGGAAGAAATGCTTTTTAATGGCATTTCCAGATTTTTTTTTTTTGTAAGAAAAGTAAAATGCATATGATCAAAAATATGTATTTATTAAATGTGAGAGTTGCGTGAAGACCAAATTTAGTGAATTCAGAGTAGGCGGCATTTAAAAATGGATTGCAACAAATATTACTTCACTGCTGTTTATTGGAGTGGTGAGCAGATCCTAATACCATTATTTCATTGCTGTTTATTATAGTGATGAACAGGTGAAAGAGCTATTGACACAGTGAAAGGAATTACTGAAACACAAACAAGAAATTAATGTAAACTGATGAAATTAATGTAAATGTATTAACTGATGGTTTGATATAGTTTAACAGATAATCTTCAGTGATAAATCAAACAAGGTAGAAGCTACAAACTGGTATAATACAGTGCAGTAGATGGTGAGATGTGATTTTAAAAACAAATCAGAACCCCCCCCCCCCCCCCCAAAAAAAAAAAAAAAACTGCTTATGATTGATAAGAATTAGGACTGGTAAGGAAAGCGGTTGTTACAATTCAAATTTGGGCAGTGTAGTAATGTTTCAGTACTGTCCATGAACAAATTTTCAAATTGAAGTGGTGCTGATGAAGTAGATAGTTTTCTGAACCAGAAGATTTACTTCAAAGCCAGCCTTTCTCTTGTACATAATCAACTTTGAGCATTCAAATGGAAATTTGTATTTAAAATTTGCTGTATCACTGAGCTACAAGAGAGAATTACCTCCATCTTAGACTCCAGCCTGCTAAATATAGTTCTGTGCATATCCAGATGAGCTCTCCACCACTCTTTCAACAGATACCATTTTCAGATACCATTTTGAACATAAATTTTACTCCCTCTTGACTAAGCAAAGACCAGCCATATCAATCCTGATTTAAAAAAACAAAAAATCTAGATTTTTGTCCTCAAAATCAAATGGCATGTACCACCATTTTTAGTGATGATAACAAGCTATAAATTATATATTTAGTTTAATCCTATATCCAAGTGTAAGCAAACAAAGTTTGTGCCTGAAGTATCTTCAGGACTGGGGCAACTTGTGGCAAAGGTGGACTGACTTCACATCACTTGCCTTAGTATCAATGATACTAAGTAAAGATGATAAGCTTTGACAGAAATTTCTTCTGTACTACTCGACTAAACTTTCTATTTCATTTCTCTTACAAAATTTAAATTTTGAAATCTGTAAGTTACATTAATGATTTACCTGTTACCAAAGCTGACAACAGAAGAGCCACTATAATTATGGATACTTCTGATTACAACAGAAAATTTTCTTCTATGCCACAGAACCACATACTAGAAAATTGATCGCAATCAGACTGATAGACAGATAAACATGAATTCTCTAGAAGTTATCAGCCTTGATTTTATATAAGTAACATGCAACGCAGTTGAAAAATATTTAATTAAGGTAGATTAACTACAGATATTTTGATTCACTAGTGTAATAGTTTGAAATCAAAAAATTAAACAGCAATAAAGGTATGTGGAGAATGGAATCTTTTCTTATATACAGTTGAGAGACCAGGTAAAAAACTAGTACTAGTAGAATCAATTGAATATGTATGCATGTGGTGAAAAAAAAAGTTTTTTTTTTTTTTCTCTCTCTTTTTTTTTTTTTTTAAATCATATGCATGCACACTTTAGATCCTAATATATTTTTTTTTTTTGCTACTGGATGTAAGCAGAGATTCAATTTTCTCATATGTTTACATTGTTGTTTAATTTTTTTAATTTCCAAGTATATTACACCGACAGTGATTCACAGTACGTGAAGCAAAATATCTGTAGTTATTCCATCTTCATTAAATATTTTTCAACTGTGTCTGTGTTACTTGTATAAAATGAATAACACAGTTATCTCTCAGTAAGTATCACCCTTGATGAAAATTCTCTCAAAAAACTTTTAGATTAATTTTGCTGGGTATCTTTCTTTAGTCCATTTTTAATTGTAATGACTTCTTCTTATTGCATAGTTAAGTACTTAATCTCACCTTTTAAGCTCTCAAAGTAGCAATATCCACTCTGTTATACCTTGACAATAAACTTGTCAGACTTCCTAACCATAGATAAAAATTTTTCTCTGCTGCATACTGATATACTTATCAGTTTCGATATTCAGTCTTTGTTAACAGATGTTCCTCTCATTGAAACTCTTGAGTTATTACATTCCTTTCCTCTAGACAAATAGTTTGAAATTTTGTAATCCACTCTAGCTCCTTTGCTTGCCAAAATAAACTTAGAGACAAAGATACCTCAGTGGGGAGCTCTCTTTTGCCTTCATTAACAAATTTCTACTTTGAGCATTTAAAAAACTCCCTGTTCTTCTCCATACAATCCCATTTATTATTTTGGGTATACTCTTGGATAATGTGGATGGTGTTTTTTGAAGTCCTACCTTGAAGATACCCTGTCCTCATTTTTAACTAAAATCAACAGCTCGTGTCTTCATGTTAACTTCACGGTGGAGATAGAAAAGGATGGAATATCAGCTTTCATAGACATTCTACTCTTTTTCTCTCTCTTCTTTATTCTGAACACTGATTATTGCAAACTGATCTTTACTACACACAGCAAGATTCAGTACATCATCTGTCTCAAAAAATAGGCATCATCATAACCTGACTAAATCAAGCTCATGTTGTCTACTCCAACCTTTCAGATCTCAAAGTAGAACTGAACAACATCCAGTGTATTATACAACAGAATGGTTTTTCCCTTGGAAGATACAGCACATTTTTGACTTTTACAAGCCTGTTCCTAACAACCCAGAACTGGTACAGAGAATTCTAATTGCTTATGTTTCTCTTATTACTGAACTAGTCTTGGAGATCCTGAAGAAATGTACTACATATTTGTTCCAATCAGCAGACTCTCCTGGTTACCTTCCACTGAGCATAAACAGCCTTCTCCTTCTCTCCCTGCTGTGTGTACCAAGTTCCCTGTGATTGCCATCTCTTTTATGTTGGACAGATGGAACGTTCTGTGGAAAAAAGACCACAAGCACGCTAATTGTATATCACCTATATACACCTCTAAGGAGTCCATGGACTTATTGTAGGAGAGCACTCCACTTTATACATCCCACTATCTACACCACTTAAACCTCCATCTATAAACTGTGTCATAACCCATCAACTACACATAATGCCATCTACCTCCATTAATAGTATTTTTTGCCTGTAAGCTATATTTACAAGGGCTGATTTGCTGTATATGGGATGGAAACCTTTCTATGGTCATGAAATTGGCTAACTAGTTATATAAAGATTCCTCTCATCACAACGAGAGCGTAAATAGATGTAAATATGCTAACAACCCATTTGGTTGTCGTGTTGAATGCATGTAAGATGTAAAAGTGGGAGTTTGGTAATTTGTAGAATATAGTTCCATCTGAAAGGCTTTGTCTCTTGATGGAAAGCTGATAAAAAATAAGGGGAAAAAAATCAAAGGGTGCATCCAAAAGTACTGTTTAAAAGAGAACAATTAGTTTGAAGGATAGGAACTTGAATGCCATCTACGATGTGGAGAACATTTCATAACAGTTTTTTGTCAAAAGGTATATGTTATTATATCTGCAATATCAGCATATTATCTCTTAGAAATGTTTACATGTCTCTGGGATTTCTGCTGCAAAACACACTGCTAAAACATTCATTTGACCCATATTTAGTTTCACTTCATGATGTTAGCTATCTTAGTGCAGTCCTAAAAAAACATTAAATTTAAGTTGCTTTAAATAAGCAGTTGATGGGTAAAACAATGTTCTTATAGTGAACGATAGATAGGGCGAATTGGCAGCTGGAGTGTTTGCAAAAATGTTTACCAAGCGTACCAACTAATAAACTGCAAAAGTATGATAAGAAAAATAAGAGTATGATCGTGAGTGTAAACAAAATGAAAGAGCGAGTATTGTACAGAGATTCTTTAGTAAGAGGTGTGATAGATGACAGTTTGACAAAATCGTACAAACCTGGTGCGAACAAGGATGTAAGCATGTCTATCAGAATACCAAAGCAGAGGATGAAAGAATTGATAGTAGTAGCAGGAACGAATGATTTGAAAGGAGACAAAATGGCTATGAGAGAGGACTTGAAGGAATTATTTGAGGTAGCAAAAGAGAAGAGAGAGAGTTAGGATGGCGAGTCTGTTGCCACGGTATGACAGTGAAGAGTATAGGAGGGGGGCCATAATTGCTAATGACTTTATGCGTGGATTATGCAGGAGGAGTGGTGTGGAATTTGTGGACGTGTGGAGCGAGTTCGATGGGTGAAAGGATTTATATAAGATGGATGGTTTGTATTTGAATGGATTTGGTGTATGGAGACTTGAAAAGATGTTGTTGAATGAAGTGGAGGTGCAAAATCAGGGAAACTACAGTTATTAAGGGGGGGGGTAGATATACAGACTTTAGGGAGACAGTTGAGTGTATGAATGTGTGTGTAATATGCCTGAGCAAGTACAAAGGACAACAAATCAGAATGGGATAGTTAGTATAAGGCATCAAAATAGTAATGGGACAAATGGGCCTCTGCAATTCATGTATACTAATTCTGAAGTATTAGGAACAAGAAGGAAGAATTTTTGGCCTTGGTTGGCTCTACCTGGCCACAGGTTATTGGCATTAATGAAACATGGCTGACAGAAGATGATATAGCAAGTGGGATTGAATGTGAGGGGTATAGTGTGTTCAGGAGTGACAGGGAGAATAAAATGTGGGGGGAGGAGTGTTATTGAGGATAGCTGATGAGCTGCAGCCAAGGAGAATAGAAGTTGAACTGCAGGATAGAGAAAAGAGCACTTTTGAGGGTATTTGGTGTGAGATTGAGGCTAGCAGAACAAAATATACAATTGGGTGCTGCTATAGACCAGGTGATGGAATAGATGGTGGAGATAGTATGCATAAGCAAATAGAAGAAATGAGTGGAAGGAGGGTAATTATTATGGGAGATTTCAACTAGGGTAACATTGATTGGAAGGAGGAGAGGACACATGGGAGGAAGGAATTGAAATTTATGTAGTTATTAAGGGATAACTATCTGTGACAGTATGTAATGGAAAATATTAGGGGTCAGAGAGTGCTTGACCTAGTAATTGCATTGCATCTGAGAATTTGGCTGTAATGAATATGACCACGTTGCCACCAATTGGTGAGA
This sequence comes from Typopeltis vanoorti, assembly GCF_054136105.1. NCBI lineage: Eukaryota > Metazoa > Arthropoda > Arachnida > Uropygi > Thelyphonidae > Typopeltis > Typopeltis vanoorti. Next base: position 136,683,173 of record NC_143549.1, read on the forward strand.
GTGATCATAGGGTCTTGACTTGGGAGGTGGCTAAAGGTGTGGAATTTACAATTAAGAACAGGGTACATGTGGAATTATCGGGCTGGTAAGTATAACAAGCTTAGGAGTTTTACATGCCATGGCGTATAACAAGCATGCAGTTTTACATGCCATGGCATGTAAAACTGCAAGAGCTTTTTTGTTGATAGTGCATGGGAGGTGGTTAGGAAGTGTTTTCAGGAGGCAATGGCTGACTGTATACCTAGAGTCTGAATAATAAATCAAGTATGGGTTAAATGGATGAATAACACCATTAAGCTTGAGTTACAAAAAAAAAAGAAACAACTGTGGAGGGAATTTAAGAAGAAAGGTGACCGGCATGCACAATGAACGGTATAAAGCGCAGGCCAGAAGGGTAACAAGTGTGGTAAGAAAAGCAAAAAACGGATTATGAAAGAACATTAGCCATGCAAGCTAAAGAGAATCCCAAACAGTTTTTTCAATATGTTGCAAGTAAAAGAAAAATTGTATACGGCAGAATGATTTTAAAGAATGCCAATGGTAGGTAGGTAACCGAATCAGTTGATATAGTGGAATTACTGAGCGAGCACTTTGCAAGAGTATATCATCCAGGTGGTGACATTGCAACAGCAGTCTTGAATTGTGGTGAACAAAGTGGAGGTGAATAGTCTATTACAAAACCTCAATGTCAATACATCTGTGGGATTGGATGGTATACCAGCTCGTGTCATACATGAAGCGGCTAAAGAATTGTCAGTGCCCTTGACCATTTTGTTTAATTTGAGTCTCGGGTCTGGATTAGTCCCAAAGGGGTGGAAAGAGGGGATAATAGTTCCACTGCATAAAGGAGGCTCCAAGACTGCTGTTGTAAATTACTGACCGATCAGCATATCAGAAATCGTTGTCAAGGTCTTGAAGAAAATAGTCAAGAGAAAAATACAGAATTGGATAGATGAAAATGGGATATATGGGGGACAGCATGGTTTTGTGAAGAATAGATTATGCCTCAGTAAGTTGCTCACATTTTATAACACAGTGATGGCTGAACTGGATAAGGGTAATGGGTTTACAGTAATTCTACTGGACCTTGCTAAGGCCTTTACCAGGATACCACATGGAATTCTAATCAGTAAGCTGCATCATATGGGGATGGATATAGGGTTGGTGAGATGGATAGGAGGGTGGTTGATGCGGCCTGTGACTAGTGGTGTGCTGCAGGGGCTCTGTTCTTGGACCACTACTTTTCAATTTGTTCATCAATGATATAGGAAAGGATCTGAGAGGCTGTTCATTTGTTTGCTAATGATGCAAAGTTGGGTAGAGCAATAGTGAGTGCACAGGATGTCAAAATTTTGCAGGATGATTTGGATAGTTTGGATGACTAGGCTAAGGAGAATGATGTCAATTTAATGTGGCAAAATGTATGGTTTGCATTTTGGGGTGAAAAGATTAGCAGCAGTATATCACATTGGTGGAACTGTATACTCCAGGAGATTGACGAGGCCAGGGATTTGGGAGTATTGGTGGATAGAGAGTTGAAATTTAGGGGGGCACATCGCAAAATTGGCTAAATCAGCTCATCAAATCACTTGGTTTCTGAAAAATACTTTAACAAGCACAGACAAACAGGTTATTGTTCCTCTGTATCAAGCCTTGATAAGACCCCATCTAGACTACTGTGCCCAGATATGGGTGCCAGAGTTTCTTCTTGATGGGGAGGAGGTGGAGAGGATCCAGAGACGAGTGACCAAGGTGATAGCAGGTCTATGGAATGAACCTTATGAGAACAGGTTGAAGATTTGTGGGTTGCAGAAATTGGTTGATAGGCAGAAAAGGGGTGATATGATTGAGATATTCAAATTACTGAAGGTTTCTATAAGATTAATTCAGAGGATATTTTTTAGAACAATATGGTGGTGGTGGGAGGACTAGGGGCCATACATGGAAGCTGGGCAAGAGTGTGGTTAGCAAGGGTGTTAGAGCTAGGTTTTTTACTTGGAGAGTGGTGAATGAGTGGAATAAGCTGCCAGAGTCTGTTGTAGATGCCATGACTGTAAATGAGTTCAAAGCGAAGTATGATAGATACTGTGTGAATGTCAAATAGTTGTTCTTGACATGATGTTAGGGCCTACCTCGATGAGTCTATGGACTCCTTGGAGTTGCCCGTAATAATAATGCAACATCTAACTTTTTTATTTTTGAATTTTTCAATCCTTTTTTTTATCTTTTTCTTCTCCATGAACACTTGGCTTCATATAAAACAAGGGGGGGGGCTAGGGGTCAGGAAGGAAGGAATCCATTATCATGTTTTTTTTTTTTTTTTGAAAAGCCGAGTTTGTATTCATTGGAGAAAGTAGTATTGTTGAGGTTTGTTCCAAAGAACAGAGGTACTTTCTATCTCTGTTCTTTGGTTCTTTGGAAGTGGATGAGAACTTGATTTGATAAGTTTTGGAGTGATCTATGTGCAGATGTTGATCTCAAGTGAATACTTCTGTTCTTACATGATTAGGAGTAGCTGGAATAGTAGTGGTGGGCCAGTTGGACCTAGTTAAGACCTAGATCTGTTTCTTCCAGAGCCTCTGTCTTCTGCCACCTCAGCTTTCTCACACCCTTCTTTTTCTGTTATTCTATGTCAAGCTAATTTAGACTTTCCTTTTTCCTTTTGAAGCCATGTCAAAATTACTATTGGAATATCTTTAATTCTCCATTCTCAGTACGTGTTCAATCCATTCCCATCTGCATTTTTTGATTTCACTGGTGGTACTTTTTTTGCTCAGTCAGGTAAATGGAGGGGCAGAATCAAGGTGAAAACAGGTGACTAGTGGTGTGCTGCAAGGTTCAGTGTTTGCACCATTGCTGTTTAATTTGTACATAAATGGTATAAGCTGAAAGGAAAATTCAGTTGTTTGCTGATGTGAAATTAGGTAGAGTAATAGTTAATCAAGGCGTGTGGAGAACTTGCAGGACGATTTTAATAGGCTGTCAGTATGGGCAAAAGATAATGAGTGTTAGTTTCATGTGGAGAAATGTAAATTTATGCATTTTGGGATAAATAGATTACAAGCTGTGTATCATATTCATGGCACTGTACTCCAGGAAATAAGTGAAGCTAGAGATTAGAGGTGGTGGTAGACAGACTTAAAGCTTAGAGGATGTATAGCTAAAGTTGCTAAGGTAACTTGGCTATTGCAGAACGCATTAACATATAGAGATAAGGAAGTTGTTATTCCTCTTTATAAGGCCTTGATATGCCCACATCTGAATTACTGTGCTCAAGCCTGGTCCCCCCAGGTTTCTTAGGGATTTATTTATTTATTTATTTTTATTTTTTTTATGTTGAGCCTATACATGAGAGGTGTTGGTTGATCAACCTATAGTACATTAGTACCGTATTTGGGTAAAAAAGGGTGAAGAAGAGGCGAGTAACCAAGATGGTGAGCAGCCTGTGAAATGTTCCCTATGCGGATAGATTGAGGGTGTGTGGATTGCAGAAGTTGGTTGATAGAAGAAAAAGAGTGGATACGATAGAAACATTTAAGTTGCTTAAAGGGTTTTATAGGATTGATGTTGAGGAAATGTTTCAGCACTTGGATAGAGGGACCAGAACAAGGGGTCATCCCTAGAAGTTGAATAAAAGTGTGGTTAGTAGGGGTGTGAGGACTAGATGTTTTGCTTGGAGAGTTGTGAATGGGTTGCCAGAGTCAGTTGCGAGTGCTTTGTCCGTTCAAGGAGAGTATGATAGATTGTGCGGATAGATTGGATCTCCTGTGATGAATCTTCCGACTCTATGGAGGTACCTGTATAATAATAATACATTGGGGTCAAACTGTTTTTAATATTTTACATGTGCATTTTGTTTGAAAAGTTTAGTTTCCTGTTTTTAGGTCACTTTCCAGATCTCTGATGCATATAATAATATGGCCTTAACATTGCTCTTGAAGATCTTTATTTTGGTTTTATTACGATATTTTAATGATTTCTATATATTATTTAATTTTCTGAAAGCAGTATTTGCTTTTGTCAATCTTTGCATTTTATACCTCTCTGTTCCACCTTCAGTATCTACAGTTGTATCCAAGTATGTAAAATTCTAGTTTATATTAGAATATTGATTGATTTTAATTTCTTTGTGGCATTTTCTGTTCAGTTTAAGAAAACTTTTGTTTTAGTCATTTATTTTAAGACCAACCTTTTCAGCTCTTTATTTTGATTATATCAAAATTATGTTGTCTTCATAATATAGATCTTCCAAGTGTGACATTTAATTCCTCTTCTGACACTAACTTTTCCCAGAATCCAACAATCACTATGTCTAACAGTAAACCAGACATTACATAATCATCTCACATCAATCCTTATCTCAAACCATTCTAATGTTCTCTGTGCAATAACACAAATTCTGCTTCTTTTATATATTTCTTTGAATATTTTGGCATATTTGGCAGGAATTCCATAACTGCTAATAATTCAGCAATGTTATCAGTACTGTTAAATGCTTTGGCAAACATCTATAAAATGAGCTTCTAAGTTCTATGCTTTGTTCACTGATGTTCTTTAAGGTAAAACGTTTGATGCACTGTACTCCTGCCAGTTCTAAAACCATCTTGTTCATGTAGTAATATCTTTTTTCTTTTCCTTTTAACCCTATTTATCAGTATTTTACATAACATTTTTGCAGTAAACTAATTCCCTTCTAATTTTCACACCTAGTGAGATCTCCTTTCTTTGGGATTATAGTTATCATTGCTTCTTTCCATTGTTCAGGTCTCTGTTTAGTTTCCTGTTAAAGATCAGTTGCAATTTTTCAGCAGCAATTTCTTTAGTTGTCTTAAATATTGCTATATTATCATTGCCACATGCCTTTCCACATTTTGTCTTCTCTGCTACATTCATTATTTCATTTCAAGATATTGTAATATTTAAATCTATGCTTATAGGAGGTTCTTCCATTACCAAACCTTTAATCACATCAGTCATATTGTTTTCTACATTTAAAATCTCATCAACATGTTCTTTCCATCTTCTTTGTTGGGGAGTGGAAGGAAGGCAAAGTGGTTCCTTTGCATAAAGGTGGTTCTAAGACTGCGGTAGTTAATTACAGATCAATCACCATTTTGGGAGTGGTGGTAAAAGTATTGGAAAAGTTTGTTAAGGACAGAATTCAAGAATATGATACTCTATGGGGGTCAACATGGTTTTGTTAAAGGTCGATCCTGCCTTAGCAATTTATTAACTTTTTATAATAGAATGACATCTGAGTTGGACAAGGGAAATGGCTACACCGTGATACTTCTGGATTTTGCTAAAGCTTTTGACAGGATACCACATGGAATACTGTTGCGCAAATTAGAGCAGATGGGGGTTGGATACTAAACTGGTAATATGGATAAGTTCATGGAGAGATACCAGAAAGTAGTGTATGGAGGAGCAGAGTCCAGGATAAGGCAGGTGACCAGTGGTGTGCCTCAGGGCTCTGTGTTTGGGCTGTTATTGTTTAATTTCTACATAAATGATATAGGAAATGGCTTGAAGGGAGATATTCAGTTGTTTGCTGATGATGCAAAGTTGGGTAGTGCAATAAAAAATCAAGCTGATATTTAGAGTTTGAAGGATGATTTAAATAAGCTGGCAAAATTTAATGGATGTCAGTTCAATGTAGAAAAGTGTAAAGCAATGTATTTTGGGTTTAAAAGATTACCAGCTGTGTACCACATTGATGGAATGGTACTCCAAGAGATTGATGAGGCTAGGGACTTCGGGGTGTTGATGGATAGGAAGATGAAGTTCAGAGGGCACATTTCTAAGGTGTCCAAGATTGCACATAGGATTACTTGGTTATTGAAGAACACACTAACATCTAGAGATAAAGAGATTATTATTCCCCTTTATAAGGCATTGATACTTCCACATTTGGATTACTGTGCTCAAGTGCTGGTCACCTAGATTCCTTGTAGGTGAGGAGATTGTGGAGAGGGTTCAGAGGAGAGTGACTAAGTTGGTGAATGATGTAAAAAATGCTCCCTATATTGATAGATTGAGAGCTTGTGGATTACACAGAAGATTGATGCAGGGGAAATATTTCAGCTGTGTGATAGTGATGGAAGAACAAGAGGTCATCCCTGGAAATTAAGGAAAAGTGTGGTTAACGAGGGTGTGAGAACTAAATTTTTTGCTTGGAGGGTGGTGAGTGGGTGAAATGCATTGCCTGACTCAATTGTGAGTTCTTTGTCTGTAAATGAATTCAAGAAGAGGTATGATAGATATTGTTTTGATAGTTTGGGTCTCCTGCGATGAGTCTACTGATTCCATGGAGATACCCATAATAATAATAATAATAATGAAACCTGTGGAGCATTCATGACTAAACATACACATGTAACCACAGTAATAAGATTTTTTAATAAGTAAATATTTCGAACTAAGTATCATAGAACATCGTCAGTACAGTTAATTTAAACAATACTAGGAATCATATAATTAGGGCACATGCTTACAATGGAATCTCTCTGTGCGTGCAATAGCATGTTATAGAATTAAATTAAAATATATCTAGAGAGAGAAAAAAAAAAGGTTATATTTAAATGAGATAACATATATAAAATCATTTTGCACAATTTCCCAGACTTAAGGGATAGTAAATACGTCATTACGGTTCAATTTGGGTCTGTGGCAAAGGGCTTCAGCACTTTCTTTATATAAATGTTCATCTTTATATAAAGATGTATGTAGAAGTTTGGTCTTTTTCTAATGGATCCTGTGGTTTGGGTTTTCAGTTTCGTGTTGTGCGAGGCCAGATTTTTTTTTGCTGTTTGATAAGACGGATATATCCCTGTCTGTCCATAGTAGGATAATTACTGAACATGGGACCTCATACACACCAGGTAGCATCAGAGGTGAGAGTTTGTCCATAATTGTAGATCTGGTTGATTGGTTTGTATGTAGCAGCCAGATTTTTGGATTGTATCCATTTTGTATGGCTGTATTTTTGATTATTTCCAATTCTTGGTTTAAAGAACCTTCGGAGGAGCAGAATCTGTGTGCTCTGGTTACTAATGATTTAATGATGCCAAATTTCTGAGATGGATGGTAAGCAGAAGAATTGTGAATGTAGCGTCCTGAAAAAGTTGGCTTTTGATAGACAGAGGTAAAGATGGAACCATTTTCTTTCCTTTGGATTTGTACATCCAGGAAGGAGATACTCTGTGGAGATTCTTTTTCTCGGATGAATTTGATGCACGGATGAAGGAGGTTGATTTTATTTAGAAACAAGTGTAGTTCTTGTTAAGAATGATCCCAGATAGCAAAGACGTCATCGACATATCATAGCCAGATTTTTGGTTTAGGATTAAATGTGAATATTTTTTCTTCAAGGTGTTCTAGAAAAAGATTGGCCAAGTTTGGTAATAAGGAGACCCCATTGCTGTTCCTTCCTCTTGCTTGTAAATTTTCTCTTCCAAGTGAAGTATCCAGACATAATAATAAATTTGAATAATTCAACAATATCAGATGGAAATTTTTGAGTTAGTTAGTCTATCGTTTCCTTATGCAAAGTATTAATGAAGAGGGAGACAATGTCGAATCTAATTAGCATGTCAGTTTCCAACAGTTGAATGTCTTATTTTTGCATGAAACTGTGGAATTTTGTGCCATTCCTCTTTCTTCTGATCCTGAATAGAGTCTTCTTCTTCGCGTTATTCCCGCTTCCAATGCAGGGTCCGCGTGTTACTTAGATGCGACAATTTGTTAGTACTACTCCCAACCGACCCGTCGCCTGGTCTGCCGCTGGGGAGATATATTTTTGACTGTAGAGGTGTATGTTCACGGGGCCGGTTTGCCTGTTTGCGGGATGAAAAACGCCAGATAAACTGGTGGAAAAAACCCTACTGACCGCGCCCAAGACTGGCTAACTTGGCTATGCCTGAGGAAGATCCTCAAATTCCTCACGTCTACAACGGGAATCGAACTTGGGACACTCCTTCCCCAGTCATATGGTTGCGAAGCGCAAAGCCACTAGGCTAACCGCGCGGTTGATCCTGAATAGAGTATCTGATATTAATCTACAGTTCCCACTCTTCCAAAGCCCGTTCATTTAAGTTCACTTATTCCTAAAATATATATTCTGTACTTTCCCATTCCCTTAACTTCTTGTGTCTTTCTAGTTGGAAACGTAGTTGTTCTAACATTCCATGTTGGAATTAGCATTTTTCTGTTTAGGTAGAAGGGGTGACCTCATCTGTTTTTAAATTCATTCATCTAGACATGGCTTGAAAAATGCACTTGTCTGCTTGTCCTTGACAAGTGAGAGCTGGTAACCAGTTAACCACTTGCAACGTAACCAGTTGATCGTTGCACAGCAACCTAAAATATATGGAGCAGGCAGTGGTAATTAGATTATTTCTTACCCAGTGATGGAATATGCAGAATTTGACTTGTTAATAATGGATATTAAAACTTTGAAATTTGAGGAAGAAGTGTTTATTTTCCCACAATATATCATTATATATTGATTCTAATCTAAATGTTTCTTCGGTGTTTTTGAGTTTTCACTGTGTCATATGACATCACTGGCACTGTGTTTTGGAGCCAATCAGAATTCAGAAACTCACTAAAGGAAGTTATAAATTAAAAATAAATTATTAACATCTGACATCCATGGAGTCAGAGACATCATAGGAGGTACACACTATCGCAATCCAGCTCTGCCTTAAACTGATTCAGTGTGTCTACATTCACTACACACACACTCAGGCAATGCATACCACTCAACAGCCCTCTCCATGTAAAGAACCTGTTTCTCACTTCTCTGCTCACACCCTCCTTATACAGTTTCCAGGAATGGTCTCTTGTTCTATTCCTCCCCCCTTCCCATTCTGTGAAAAATCTCTTCCATGTCAACCTGATTACCCCTGACTAATTTATACGGCACAATCACATCCCCCCCCCTTCTGTTCATGATGCTTTGCAATTTACATTCTCTTTCCCAATCTGTCCTTGTAATCCACATTCCAAAGACCACTTTTGTGAATCTTCTTTGTACCCTTTCTAACATATCATCGTCACCATGAACACCCAGTGACCAAATCTGTGCACATTGAGGCCTGATCAAGATCTTATACAATGACATCATAACCTTTATTTCTGCATGTCAGGGTCCTTCGCATCATTGCCATTATTCGATGTGATGTCTTCACTAATTGTGTAATGTGGCCCCTGAATTTCAGGTTCTTGTCCAGTACCACTCCCAGATCTCTTATCTCCTCTACCTCCTTTAAAGTTCTCCACCAAGTGTATACTTTGCATCCCATCATTACTTTCAAATTTCCAAATTTCAAAACCTTATACTTCACAATATTGAACTGTCACTTACCTGCCCATTCATGCAATCTATTGAAGTCTTCCTGTAATGCCATAAAATTTGCTTGACTCTGCATTGCTCTCTCCCCAATTTTGCATCATCTGCAAACATCTGCATATCACCAGTTAAACCTATTCCAATATCATTAATATACAAATTTAACAACAATGTTCCCTAAACTGACCCCCTGCGGCACACTTCTAGTGGCATTCCTCTTTTCAGATACTGCACCCCTATATGCAACTTTTCAATACCTATCTGACAGCCAGTCACTGATCCAACGCAGGAGTCTGTTATTCAATCCCATCCATCCAAAATCTAAGTATACCACTGTATACGCATCTCCCATGTCCAAGGCATTTGTCATCTTGTTGTAGCCTCTCTCTGTGGGGCACCTGTTTGTGATAGAGGGAACCTCCCAATGATGGCCCTTTTCATTCTTCCTCACTCTCTCTCTCTCTTTACTTTTTCTTCATGTATTCTTTACTTCTCCTGAGTCTTTTTCTATCCTTTCTTCTAGACTATCACTGGAATCTAATGCCTCCTGCCGCCACGTTTGCCGTATTGTACGACCCATGGATATCCGGAAAGGGGGGATCCTGGTAGTCTTGCACTACTTTGGCATTTGCTTTCGCAAGATGGGCTGTCCTGGACACCCCAACTAGGATCAGTCATCTAGTGGGCTTACCTACAAGGGTCAATGGTGTTGCAGTAAGTCTCACCCTGTAGTCCAGGGTCGGGATCCAAGGCTTGCTGTTGTGCTGGTATAGCGTCTGCAGTAGACCTGGTGTTCCATTTCTGAGTGCAGCCATTGCTTGCGGGTAAATGGGCATCCATGTGTCGCTTTTGGTGGGTGGGGATCTATGGCTATGAACCAAAAACTCCTCGAATATGAATTCTTCATTTTCAAATGTTTTAGAGGTCCTAACAAAGTCCCAACCAAATACTGATACCGTAGATACATTGTTTAGTAACAGAAGTAAGAAACAAACGATATATAATACTTTTATTTCATATGGCATTCCCCTTTCCTCTCCAATTTCTTAGAATGGATTAAGCCCTCCTAATGAGAGATTAAATATGTATTTTATGACTATAACTGTGTGTGTTTTCACGGGACTGCTTTGCCTGTTCTGAGGGAAAAAGCTGAGTTTTGGGTGGAAAAAACCCTCTACTTCCGTATGAGACCAGCCTACTCACCTTTAGTCAAAAAAGACCAGATAACGGTTCTTCACTTCATGGATGGAATCGAACCCAGGTCTTTCTGATCATCTATCATTCATCTTGGGGGGGGGGCACATTACAAAAGTGGCTAAATCAGCTCATCAACTCACTTGGTTGTTGAAAAATACTTTGACGAGCAAAGACAAGCAAGTTATTGTTCCTCTGTACCGAACCTTGATAAGCCCTCATCTCGACTACTGTGCCCAGATTTGGTCACCTAGGTTTCTTCTTGATGGGGAGAAGGTGGAGAGGATCCAGAGGCAAGCGATCAAGATGATAGCAGGTCTATGTAATGAACCTTATGAGAACAAGTTGAAGATTTGTGGGTTGCAGAAATTGGTTGATAGGCAGAAAAGGAGAGAGATGATTGAGACATTCAAATTGCTGAAGGGTTTCTATAGGATTAATTCAGAGGATATTTTTGAGATCAGGACTGGTGGTGGGAGAACTAGGGGACATCTATGGAAGCTGGGCAAGAGTGGTTAGCAAGGGTGTTAGAGCTGGGTTTTTTACTTTTAGATTGATAAATGAGTGGAATAAGCTGCCAGAGTCTGTTATGGGTGCTATGACGGTGAGTGAGTTCAAGGCAAGGTATGATAGATACTGTGAGAATGTTGAATAGTTGTGTGGACATGATGTTTAGGCCCTCCCTTAGTGAGTCTAAGGACTCCCTGGAGTCACCCATAATAATAATCTCTATTGAGTGAGCTAAGGAGGCTCTTTATATGATAAAGAGCCTCTGTATAAATGTATGAGTGTTTTTGATCATCCATTCAATAGGTGAAAAGCCAATTGTCACTCTTCTTTATTCAAAAGGGTTTAGAAGGACTGGTGGAACCTCCGAAAACTTTTAAATTACGTTCTGATGATATCCTTGTGGACACATTATGTCAGCAACACTTTGAGAAACTACTGGTAGCAACATCAGTTGGTAGAATACCAGTCATGGTAACTCCTCATAAAATACTCAATTCTTCTACAGGAGTGATACCAGAATAGGATCTTCTTGATGTTCCTGATGAGGAGATATGTTCAGAGTTTAAAGATCAGGAAGTGACAGGTGTGAGGTGCATCCTGATACATAGGGATGGTCACCTGATTCCAACCAGAAACATTCCTTACTTTTGATACATCTAAACCTTCAACATCTATAAAAGCAGGATATCTCAACTGTCCTGTTAGAGTGTATAACCCTAATCTGTTAAGATGCTTTAAATGTCAGAAATATGGGCATGTTCAAAAACTGCCTGTTGCCTCTACCACCTGTACCTATTATGGTAGTAAAGCGCATGATAACAAATCTTGCTCTAGATAAGATGCTTTAAATTTCAAAGTCAAGTCTATAAAGTCTAAATAATAGGAAAATTTTTTACACTGGAACTATCGTGGGTTTTGCCAGAATATTGATGATATCAAGATATTGTTGCAGAAACACAAACCTTTCTGTTTCTGTCTACAGGAAATATACATAAGACCCAGTGAAGACCCTACCTCCAGGAATTTCACTGTGGTATGAAAGGACAGAACTGGAGGTGGTCCTGCTCATGGAGGAGTATTTATCCTAGTGTGCAGTCATTCCTTTCTATCCTGTCCAACTTAATAGTTCTAGAGTATTGATTTGCCTATCCGTAGGATTTCTTATTATAGTATGTTTAATTTCCTTATAACATATTGCCAGAATCACTTACGTTTAATTTTAATGTCTTTATTTGTAAAATTTTCAAATAAGTTTCATAGCCATTGTCAATACAATTATAGGAAACACAAAAAAACAAGAATTCAGTTGAAAGCATGTGATATTATGTGCACTATTGGCTGCAGGAGAATAGCTCCATCTGCATTAACAGATATTTAAAATAAATCACAATAATATAATTTAGTTAATAAATTATTTTTAAATACAAACAAAAAAAATGTAATTACACTTAAGGAATACATGAATGGTGAGTATAACTTTTCACACTTGAGAAAGTTTTAGGCAGTCACTTTTGTTCAAGTTTTGGTTGTGAATGTGTGCTTCACAGCTTTCTTTGTAGAGTCTTTCCAGAAGAAAGTAACTTTTGTGTAAAAATTTTGTTTTGTTCCACTGAATCTTGTGTTTTGTAGATAATGCATGGCTGGCTAAACTAGATTTATATACAAACCACAGGATTCATTGGAACAATTAGAGTGGGAAGTACGCTATCTTGGCCATATCATCAAGAACAGGGTGTTTCCCCAAAGCTGTTTCTTAAGTGTGACACTTTTTTGCTATCAAAGTTAACTCGATCACCAAACACCTTCCTCCCACTGTAGACGATGCTCTATATGTTGATGGCTAATTGAAAGACAACTTCAGCAAGCAATTTATCATGTTTCTCTGTAGGCTCTTAGTAATGGTTTCGGGTTTTAAACAGAAAAAAAAGTGTCACTGTACATTTCTGTTGAAAATGCATTCTTCACCCAGATCCCGAATTAAGAATGTGATGAACTGTTATTCCCAGTAGCTACAGAAACCAAGTTCTTAGTCTTTGGAAAACTCATCTTTGGAAAACTTGCATACCTCACACACATTCATCAACTAAGAGAAAAGTGCAAGAGAGCATCGAGTCTCCTTCGTACTGTATCCTCTACTGAGTGGGGTGCAGAATGATCTTTATTGCTTTGTCTTTGTGCACTTTTATGCTCACAGATGGAAGATCATGGGCTCAAGTTTGTGGTTCTGCAAGGCAGAATAGCCTTCAATGGTTGGATCCCATTGATCATTAGCACCTAGCTGGTTCACTGTTTCAACATAAAGACTGAGTGGGTCTTTATGTTGAAACAGTGAACCAGCTATATCACTGAGACAATTATACCCTAAAGATAGTCTCTTTCAGATCATCTTACATGGACTAGTCTCTTTTCTTTCTCTACATTAGGAAGCTCAATATCACACATCAAACTGCCAAACATCCTTTTGGTATGCATGTTAAAGAGACTATACAAGCTACTGGCATGAATGTTGACAACATTGCCTACACTAAACATAGCACCATCCCTCCATGGCAAGTTTGCACTCCATCCTGCAACTTCTAACTTTGTCAACTACAAGTCTCATACTCCATCATCTGTCTACCTGAAATTGTTTAATGCATGCAGAGCAGCCCACTCTGATTTCCTTCCCATCTGTATTGATGATTCAAGAATTGATACTTATGTTGGCAGTGCTGCTGTGTTTCAGATCCCACCTGATTGCAGTACTTATACAGCAGAGTTGTATGCCATTCAGCTTGCACTTGTGCATATAAAAGAAAACTGCTTCCAAAAGTGTGTAATTTATACAGACTCATTGAGCTCTTTACAGGCTGTCTCCTCTCCTATGTATAATCTGCATCCAGTGCTGTATGAGGTGTTATTATACAGCAGAGTTGCAATGAAACAAAATGAAAACCTACAGTTTTGATGTGCAGTTGTGCTGGATTTCAGTCACATTGGAATTAGGAGAAATGAGACTGCAGCTGATAGATCAGTTCATACTTTCTCCACATGCTGTTTGTTAGTACCATATACAGACTACAGATAGTTTATAAGATCAGAGCTAATTGCTCAGTGGCAGTCATCATGGCAGGACGCATTGACAAATTATATGACGTTAATCCTGAAATTAAGCATTAGCATTCTAGTCAATGTAGAAAGAGATGAAAGGAAGTTGTTCTTGCTATGTTCTGCGTGGGTTGCAATCATCTTACACATTCTTATTTATTAAGGGCTGATGACTCTGCCATGTGTGAAAAATGCAATATGTGTCATACTACTTGTTATATCCTTGTGGAGTGCCACCACTTTACACAACAGGAATGAAATTTTTACCTATCTAGCCAAGCCGTACTCAGGCAGATGTTATCAGACTCAGACAGATTGCATGATGTTTTTAACCTTCTACAAAGAATTAATTTGTTCAAAAACATTTGACTGTAATTTTGTTTATATATAGATATTGCATTGCCTAATTTAATTTTTATACATATATATTATTTACTAATTTCTCTTTGACTGTTTGTGTACTTCTGTAATAACCTTTGATGTAATTTTATTTATATGTACAAGGGGTTATACAGAGGTTGAGGTTTTTTTTCACCCAGAAACTTGGGTTTTTTGTCCTGCACACACACTGATCTACAGGTCATAAAATACATACATACTTAATCCCTCACTAGGAAGGCTCAACCAGTCCTAAGGAATGGGGGGCAAACCCCATACAAATCAAATCAGTTACATAAAGAGTATAAAGAACCATCCAGGAGAGTGACTCAGTAAGGACAATAAAATTGCAGTATGAGTAGAAATTGGCAAATCAGGCAAAGAGAAACTGTAGAGATTTTTTTTTAGATATGTGACAAGTAGAAAGAAGAATGATTATTATGGTAAGATAATGTTAATGGATGAAGGTAGAATGGTCACTGCTGCAGAAAACATTGTTGAGGTATTCAGTGATCAATTTATAAGGAGGGGTGTTTCATCCTCATCAGGATGAAATCATGGGATCCAATTGTATCTTCATGACTGGTTTATGACTGGTTTACTTGTATGTAGAGACTAATGACTTCACATCAGTTGCCTTAGGATCCCATAATGCAAAGCACACACACCTTTCGAATGCATATAATGCTATGCATTATGGAAAGGACCTCTACCCAGACTGGTTTGGACCTTTATTGAGGTCTCATTAGTGGGAGCCAGACATAAAAGAGATACCAGGGTTGAAGTAATGCAGAAGTCATATATTTCTCATACACAAGTAGTCATAAGGTATCACACCTTATTAAGGTGTGACACCTTTTGATTACTTGTATATAAGAAATATATGACTTCTGCATTACTTCAACCCTGGTATCTCTTTTATGTCTGGCTCCCACTAATGAGACCTCAATAAAGTTTGAAACTGATCTGGGTAGTGGTCCTTCCCATAATTCATTCGAAAGGGTGTGTATGAGTTACAACTTCTGCACAGGCCCACAGAATTGTGCAAGCCCAGTTCCATTAGTGGCACTGTTTGCAGCCAACATTTGCATGTTTATCAGTAGAGAGAGAGAGAGTTGTCTAGTATGTACGAGTTAACATGCAGTGGAGAGATTATGAGAACCTTGTAGCTGTAATAGCACTTCACAAGGTTGCAGTGCAGCTACCTGTTATTTTCTCTAAAAAAACTTGAGATCAGTAGGGTGTGTATCAGGACTATTAACTCTTATTATGATATAGAAGAAGTGTCTGACTGCCCAAAAACATATCAACCCCAGTACGTTAGGATGCACCAACTTGTGAGGGCTTTGAAGGCAAGCCTCTGCTGCAATCCATTGAGAATGCAGAAAGTGATGTCATAAGAAATGAACATTTTGCAGAAAATGATATCACGTACTAATGGTTGACCTGGGAGTGAGAGCCAGTTGTCATTCTACTGGACACTTCCTGACACCACAACTTAGGCAGCAGAGGGCGATAAAATCAAAGACACTTCTCTGGTAGGTCCATGAACAATAGCCTCGGAGATATCCTCTTCATAAATGAGAAGATTTTCACCAAAATGATCAGGTGTATGCCCCAGATGGTTGCACAACCTGTCATAGCACCTAGGATTCAGAGAGGTCATCACCCCTATCATTGATAGTTTGGGGTGGGGTGGGGGAAGGGATATTTAATTTGCATTTCTGTGAGAAAGGGATCAAAACCTCTGCTAGGAAGTTCCAACACGATGTATCAAAACATCATGCTGGAACCTGTGGTATACAGTCCCTGAACAACACCTTGTTTCACAGTAGGCAGTGGACCTTCCAACTGGACTCAGCTCCTGCACACAGCTCCTGCACACAAGGTGAGGACCACACAATAGGACTTCCAGATGGCCAACTGGAAGTCCTGATCTGAATCCATTGGACTTCAAATTGTGGTTGGAGGTTGAGAGAGTAGCTGCACAAAATGACACCCAATCATCGGCAGCTGAAGGTGGATTTGTAGCGAGCAGTGGCACCTTTCCGTTGCGTGTGCTGCCATTGATATGTGGCCTTAACAGACTTTAGGTGTCCGTGAAGGCAAAAGGGGGACATTGAGTGCTGCTGCTGTATGTATGTTATACATGTGATTTGTATGCGCTGAAAGCTGTAATGATTTAATAATAGATTAAAGGTTTATATTCTGTTCAAGTTGTAACAGTATTTATGGCTAGACTATGTACAAGTAGCTCAGTTGTGAAGATACTTCATATGCAGACATTCTTTGCTTACACTTGGATAAAGGATTTAACCAAGAATATAATTTCTTGGCAACTGATTGAAAAAACTTCCAATAATGTAGTTACATGTGTAGACCTAAGAGTTTTATTTTATTGAGAGTTTTTTATGATACTGATTGTTTTCATCATTTGCTTATTATGGCAGAGAAAAAATTGTTTGCTTTTTTTCCATAACAGTGATTCAAGACATAAGTGTTAGAAACAAAAATGTAGTTCAAAATGGTATTATTAATAATAAAAAAAATAAATTAAATGGTTTTGCATCACTTATAAAATGCATTAATTTTTTCTACACTGACTGACATGTACACTAATACATAAGTAGTTAACATTTTGGTTCATCATTGATAGTTATGCAGGGTTAAAATTAGCCATTGCATTAACAGAAGCATATAAACTGACTAAGAATAACCATGTGACAATGGTATATATTAAACAAGAGTGGTAGAATACACCAAAGTGAGATGTTTGCCTGAATGATAAGCCAGCAAAATTTTAAAAATTTTCTGCTGGAGAGGACAGGAAGATAGATTGCTTTTTACTGGATACCTCCACCTATCAAGAAATTAGTTATAAACTTACATAAAAACACAGATTAAACAAATAAGTTTCTTGATGAAGTTTTGAGCTATATCAGCTTGTCTTTAACATCTAAGAGTGATCAAAATATGTTGTATGAGTTGCACACCCATTTTAGGACTCTTCATTTATATGGTTTTACCAGAAAATCATAAAGAAGGTTGTCTAGTAAGACCCAATTGTATTGACTCTCTCACATATAAGAATTTAAGTTTCTTTCACATTAATTGCCCATACTGAAGACAATTGAGATCATCAAGAATTCTACACATTTTTCTTGAAAAATTCTAGGATATTCAAATACAAGTCAAATATGTTAGTTATATATTCTCTGTTTACCAACATTCTATTATCTGACACTATTGGTTTACTATTATGATGATTTCCCCTCTTGATGTGGTGAAGATAATAGAATGATCCTGAATCTTGAATTTGTTTTACAATCAGGATATTTCAACTGGATAAACAAGATCTATAAATAGATTGAAGGCACTGCCATGGGTAGCCCTTTGTCTCTGCCTTTGGCAAACTATTTTTTGAACTAGTTGGAAGATATCTTGTTCTCATCCATTCATCCCTAACCCTCCTTTACATTGATGATGTTTTGCTGTTTGTCCTCATTCTGAAAATGAACTTGCCACTTTCCTACATCGGATCAGTGGCCTTCACCCACACATTCAGTTCAATATAGAAAAAGAAATGCAGGGAGTTTACCATTCTTTGACATTTTTATTATTATTATTATTATTCAGGCCTCCATGGAGTCAGAAGACTCATCACGGAGGTCCTTCCTAAGAAACGCAGTCTATCAAGACTCTTCGTTGGAGGTCCCTCCTAGGAAACACAAAGTCTATCATACCACTCCTTAAACTCATTGACCGTTCTCGCTCTCACCACTCTATCAGGCAATGCATTCCATGGTTCAACCACCCTCCATGCAAAGAAACCACTCCTCACTCTCTTGCTCACAGTTTCCCTTTGTAACTTCCAGCGATGGGAGTTACATCCTTCTTACTTGCACAGCCTTTGGTACTAGTTAGCCAGTGTTCATTGGAAACCTATCTTTACTGGTTGATACATTCATCAAAAGTCTGCTCATTACATCTCTGAAAAAAAACTGAAGATTATTACAGAAAATTAATAGAGCACATAATGTGTGCTCCTCTCCTGCAAGCTTACTACAAGAAGTTCTCATATTCAAAACTTTAATGGAATTAATAGTTATAACCCTTGTCAAATCCAACAGATAATAGACTCCTATGTTCCAACACCTAAGAATGCTTTGACAGATTGCAGGGTTCCAATCCCTTATATTTCTGGTATTTCTGAACCTATTGGTAGAATTTTGAAGAAGTATCACCTTAATCTCACATATTTTCTTATTAACATAATTTCTCATCTGTGACCAACTTACAAAAGACAAACTGTCACTTCTTTCTTTAGCTGGTGTTTACAAAATCCATTTTGAATATAATTTGACATACTTTTGGAAGACAGGCTATTCTCTAGGGAAAAAAAAAATTACTGAATATCAATACTACATTGAATACATGAAGCTTCCAAAGTTTGATGTGGCAACATAGCATTGTCACTAAATACAGTATCCAGTGGGATGAAGCTTGTCTTCTCTACAGAAGCAGTTTTAAATATGAATGTCTTTTCAAAGAAAGTTGTGAGGCCCTTTTACGTTGGCCTAACCTGAATCGGAAAGATTGTCTCTCTCTCCCAAAAGTTTGGATAATTCTCATTTTATGTAAACATCAAACATATAATTGATAATAGCAGTATTTTTTACTGCTATTATCAACCATCAGTATGGTCAGTATGGGTTTGTTAAGGAGATTGGTAAAAAAAAAATCTACAAAAAAGGTGATGAATTCATTGGACGAGGAGGTACACATACAGTGGTATACTTAAATTTTTCAAAGGCCTTTGATAGGCAATTTAGTTACCAGCCACAAAACAGGCTGGTAACTAAATTGAGGATAGGGTTTGGTTAATAGACTAGTGAGTTGGGATAGATAATTGGTTGTCAGATATGTATCAGCAGATTGTGTATGGAGGAATGGTATCTCAGAAGAGGAAGATTATTAGCAGAATACCACAGGGGAGTCTGTCTTGGGGGACCACTGTTGTTTACCTGGTATGTTAATGACATTGGGATAGGCTTGACTGGAGATATGCAGTTGTTTGCTGATGATGCAAAGTTGGGAAGAACTATGAGGAGAAGAACAGATGTTGTGGCTTTGCAGGAGGATCTCAGTAGACTATGTGAATGGAGCTGTCAGCTTAATGTTGCAATGTCTTTCATACTGAAATTTGGTAAGCAAAGTTGTGATGCAGATTATACGATTAATGGAGAAATTTTTAAGGAAGCAGAAGAGGTGAGAGATCTGGAAGTGATGGACAGAGATTTGAAATTTAGGGGATCACATTGCTAAAATTTTAACAGGTTATTATTATTATTATTAAGAGAGACGTCCAGGGAGTCAGAGAATCATCGAGGGAGGCCACATACTACACACACCAGCTATCATACTTATTCTTGAATTCATTCACACTGGTTTGGATAACCTTAACCTCAATGTCAACAAAACTCAATCCTGTCTTATTTCTTGCAAAAAAAAAAAAAAAAATCTGGTTTTGCATTTTGACAATATCCAGATCATTTAGACAAGAAGAGATTTCTTTCATGGAATATTTTGGTTTTTCTTGATATGATTGCCAGGTGTTGCTTTCTCATCAGAGAAATTAGAAATTTTCTTTTGCACTAGTTAACTTTTACTTTTGCCAAGCTATTAATTACAAATCTTTATGACCATTGAGCACTTCTCACATTTAGGAGTGTCCTTAAAACTACTAAAAATATGTGACTCAGTAATGAAAGAGGAATTAGGCTGATTATTGTCCCATTTTATTCTGTAATTCATGCAATTCAGATTTCCATTTATCAGATTTGTCACTCATGATTTTCACATCATCCTCTAAATCTGTTAAAACAAATGTAGCAGCTATTCCATATTTCACAGTTCATCTTGAGACTTGCAGAACTAATATTTTATTTTATTTATATTCGTCCTTCTACTGCTGTCCTTAGAAAACCATAACGTGTGTTATCTATCTATATTCTTTTGTATTCAAAAGAATACAATCTGTAGATCTTAAAATCTAGTTCTTAAAATTTTTTTTTTTTTTTTAATCATGGTACTAATGTACTGTAGTTTGAACAATCTTTCATGTGGGATTACTATAAAAATGCACGAGACAAGAAACATACTAAAAAACTGGATTTTTCAACAGACTAAATGAATACGTTTAGGAATTATAGATTTCCCAATTTGTCACTATGAGCTTATTTAAATATTCAGTAAACTGTAAAAAAGCTAATGTCTTTGCTAAGCAGTCCAGAAGTGCCAGTTTATTAAATTGTTTTCTGAAGTTAGCTTGGATGTTAATTCAGTAAAGTAGATAGTCTCAGTAGAAATAAAAACATTTATCAGGACTACCTTTGCATGCCTAATCAGTGTATGCTCTGTACTTGAATTTTATTCTTTTCAAAATTGTTTTTATCTTTCATAGGTTAACTTATGAATAGACTGATTATATATTCAGATAATGAATGCTTAAAGGGACATGCCGATAAATTTATTTGATCCAGGATAATGTTTGCAGGATTTTCCTGATCTAAGATAATGTAAGTAATCTTTGTGATATCAGTCTAGATACCATATAAAATGATGAGGTTATTTCACTTCACTCATAAGTGCTACAATATATATTGATACTAATTAAGTATATTATGCATTAGCTTAAAAACTGAAAATATTTATACTTGAATGGAAATAATTCAAGTATCAGTTTATAGTCTTTTCCTATTAATGTAAGTTCTGTTCCTGGTCTTGTTTCTAATATCAAGATAGGAACTTTTTATTCTCTTTGAGTTATTTAAACCAAGGTAACTGTTATTGAGTTACTCTGGTTTAAGAATCAAAATAAGAGAAGTCACTTTGTTTCTGAAATTTATTTTGTCACTTATGTCTTCTTCTTCTTCTTTTCAGACATTTTCTGTCCACTGCTGGACAAAGGTCTCCTCCAGTTCCTTTAACCTTTCTCTGTTCTTGGCAATGGTTGAGCAATTTTTCCCAACAAAATTTGACGATTCATCACTCCACCTTCTTTTAGGACATCCACGACTTTGTTTCTCTTCTTTTAGAATCCAGTTGATTAATATGGTGGTCCATTGCTCATCTTCTCTTCTGGATAGATGTCTAGCCCATTTCCATTTTAGTCACTTGTGGTGAAGAATGATGTCAATGATATGAGTCTGGCTTCTTATCCAGTTGTTTTGCTTCTTATCTTTTAATGTGATGCCTAGCATCAACCTCTCCTTTTTTGAGTTGTTGCTAGTTTATTTGCCAGTGCTTTTGTTAGAGACCATGTTTCACAACCATATGTGATGACTGGAAGTATACACGGGTTAATTGTCTTCCTTTTTAAGCAGAGTGGGACATCATTGTTTTGAAAAATGCTTCTCAATTTTCTGAATGCACTCCAGTTACGTTGAACTCTTCTATTTATTTCTATTTTCCACTCCCAGAACATCTACTGTGCAATTTTAGCAGTTTTGTTTTTAGACCTGCTGCTTTTTTTTTTTTTTAACTTCATCTTGGATTGTAAACTTTGGAGTTCAGTGACTTTTGAATATCACTATGCATATTATTTGTAATAAGAATATTTAAGAATACTTATGGCTATTCTCACATGAGCAATATTGGAGGAGGGCATATGGTATTCATGTCAAGGTATGTAATTAATTTATTTCAGGGAGGGGAAAATGAGAGCCCATATGCTATGAATATGTTACTGTGAAAGACAAATATCGACATTCTCTGGTGAATGCCAGCATTCACATAGTCGCTTGGTGTATGTACGAAATATTTTCTAAATATCATTATTTCTCACTCACACCATCAAATGTCGACATTCAGCATACACTGATGGTGAATATTGAATAAAAATATTTTTATAAGTTAAGACAAAAATGCAACTTTTTAAAATATATGTCAAACTAGGAGAAATAATATTATGATATATGTCAAAATAGGAGAAATCTTAAGTAACAGCACATGTAAATAAACTGTTGAACCTAAAATGAACAGTACATTCTAAATCAGAAAAGAAAATAATACCAATAATAAACTTACGCATAAATTATGTCATTAACGTTATACAATCTTATTTATTACAACAACTTACAACTTACAATCTTGTGCAATTCAAAGTGTCACAACAACTGTTATGACACTTTGAATTGCACAAGAGTCCCTTGCTTTTACAACTGCATTTAGTCGTGGAACACTTCTTTTTGCAATTACAGTGTGTATAGCCGCCTTGCCCTCCACTTCTCAAATTAGTTGCAGCTGCTTCTCTCAGCGACATTTCTTGAGAAGAAATCTCATCTATGGAAAGTAACTTTTCTTTACAAATTACGAACTGATTACGGGTACAAAGATGCTTGAGGGTGCCATTTTTGTTTGCTAATTTATAAAAGTCAGAGTCTTCTATTCCAACAACAACAACCGCCAACACATTTCGGGCATCTGTACAACCATGGTCGACATCAGGCGATGTCTATACCGGTGATGGTTCAAATGTATAATAATATAACCAAATATGTTGGTCTTTCACCGACGTATTTTGTATGTGTTGACATTCTCCAATTTCGGTCTTTCACGGTAACAAATACACTGCTTGGAAAGAAGTCAGTGGACACCATAGTGTGAGGAACAAACAGCCATGGCGACCACCTAAATAAGATGTAGGATTCAATGACTGCAACAATCCTACAGGGTATGGCTTCCACAATCATGTGATAGCAATTAATGAGAATTTTTGGACCATTCTTCCTGTACGCATGTAATGAAGTCTTGGTCTGTTGTGGGAGGGGGGGGGGCTGTCCCTTAACCACACCTGCTACTCCAGTTCATCCCACAGATGTTCAATACAGTTGATATCAGGACTCTGTGGATGCCAGTCAAGTATGGTGACGTTCATGTCTACATACCATTGGGGTAGTTCCAGCAGTAGCCTTCTAACATGGTACATTATCTTCCTGAAAGAGACAATAGTCAAAGTGTTCCGATATCTCTTGGAGTTCAGTGTTCGTGATACCACAAACTGAGGTCTGAGGCCACACCAGGAAAAACAAGACCATACCATCACACACCCCCTGTCTCTGAATTTCATAGTTGGGGTTATGCACTGTGATAAGAGATGTTCATTGAGCATCCATCTGCTCGGTAGATGGTTTAGCATGATTTGTTATAGCACTAAAATGGCATAAAGACAGTCATTGTATACTGTATGTAGTGAAGAATAGAGTAGAGTATTAGAGTATTTTTGTGTAATCAGAAACAATTGGAATGAGCAAGACACTGTGTAAGTACAAATGAAGGAAATATTAAAAATTTTATTGCAGCATTAAAATACAGTACTGTCCTGCTTGAAATGCAACTCACATGAGACACAACCCACTGTGAACGTGTTAATATATATACATGTGAAAGTAATTTAAAATTCTAAAAATACTTATAGCAAATATCTTAACAATAGGCATAATAAAAATGTAGATTTCATGAAATAACTAAGCTTATTTGTAAAATAAAATTATAAATGTACCGCATCTCATATATTACATGTTAATGTTTAATACAGGTATCATACCATTGTGCAATATTCCAAAAAAAAAGCACAGGTCATAATTGATGCTTGCATCCTGTCAATTAAAAATGAAGCAAAGATTGGGGTTTAAACAATGTTGCTGTACATGTGAATAGTTGTAGTGAAACATTAAATGAACCAAGATGTATATTGAGGGATGGCTGTCAAACTATTAGTGAAGTTTGACATAGCATAGAAGAATATTATTGGATTGAAAAAGTGTAATAAAATCTTAGAATAAAGAAGACTGAATGAAGTGTTATTGGAATAACTATTAAAAAGATGAATATTAATAAAGTATTATAAAAGATTAGTGTTCATTTGTCGCAACGGGAGGAATCTTTATCTGGGCAATTTCAATCGAAGGTGAGTTAGCCGATCTCATACGGATGTAGCAGGGTTTTTTCTCCCAGAAACTCGGGTTTTTCATCCAGCATACAGACAAATCGGCCCTTCAGAACACACGCAATTTACAGGCAAAAAATACTAGTTGTGGTGGTTGATAGATGGCATTGATGGAGATGATTCATAGTAGAAGTTTGATGTAGTGGTTGAGACAGTTGTAGGTATCCGCGATGAGTCTTCGAGCTCCTTGGAGGTGTCAGGAATAATAATAATAATAATAATTTTTATCAGTGAAATTAAGTTACACCTGATAAATAAATAGAACATTATATGAATTTGAATATTGTAGTGAAAAATTGAATGAACTAAGATGTATATTGACAGATGGCTGTCAAACTTTGCACAGCATGCA
Organism: Typopeltis vanoorti; assembly: GCF_054136105.1. Lineage (NCBI taxonomy): Eukaryota > Metazoa > Arthropoda > Arachnida > Uropygi > Thelyphonidae > Typopeltis > Typopeltis vanoorti. The sequence continues at coordinate 136,708,055 of NC_143549.1, forward strand.
AGAATGTTAGTGGATTGAAAAAGCATAATAAAATGTTAGAATAAAGAAGACAAAATGAAATGTTATTCGAATTAATTTTAAAAAGATGAATATTAATGAAGTATTCTATACAAGAATTAGTGTTCATTTTTATCAGTGAAATAATGTTACACCAAATAAATAAATAGAACATTATCTGAATGCCAAAATCATACTCAGTCACAAATAAGATGTCTGTTGTTGTTTATAGTAAGTACTATTTGGTTAGAGTAAATTCCTACTGTTATGGATAGATAGATAGATTCGTTGGACAAATAATTCTACACTGCAATCTTAGTGCTCAAAAACAAAAGAGTAAAGTAATAATATATATAAAAAAAGAAAAAAAAGATGTAAAACTTTCAAAAATTCAGAAACAAGTGATGGTAAGTTATCAGTTTCTTAATAAAGGCTTAGAGACTAATTTTCTGTTTTCCTCTTAAAGTATGGGGGTATAAAAGTCTTACAGTGGCTGCACTGCATAGTTCAGAAAGCCTGGACAGAGGATTGGAGTAGTGCTCTAATAGTACCCATATATAAAAAGGGAAATAAAACTGAATGTGAGAATTACAGAGGTATTTCCCTACTGAGTGTTTCTGGCAAGATCTATGCAAGTATACTTGAGAAACGGTTGAGAAGAATTATGGAAGAAAAGCCTGGTGAAGAACAAGCTGGATTCATGCCAAATAGAGGCTGTCAGGATCAGATCTTCACTTTACGACAAATAGTCGAGAAAGCATGGGAATATAACAAAGATCTGTATTTAAGTTTTGTCGATTTGGAAAAGGCTTATGACAAGGTGCCAAGAGAGAAGTTATTCAATACGCTGCAGTTATATGGTGTCAATGGGGCATTATATCAAGCAATACTTAGTCTTTATTTGAGTTGTAAGTCAGCAGTTAGAATTGAAGGAAGTACAGAAAGATGGTTTAATGTTAAATCTGGTGTGAGACAAGGATGTACATTATCCCCTCTGTTATTCATTATCTATATGGATCACATTATGAAGGAAAGTGGAATTAAACATGATATCAAAATTGGAGATGTTAATGTCAGCTCTTTGCTTTTATGCAGATGATGTTATACTTCTAAATAAATCCGCTACAAGTCTGCAAGATTCTCTGACTAAATTGGATAACTTGTAATAGATATGGTATGGTCAGCATTAAAAAGACAAAGACAATGAAGATAGGTAGATTGTTGAAAATGTCAACTGTGTTGTGAATGGGGAACCTGTGGAACAATTAAAACATTTCAGCTACTTAGGCATGATTTTTAGTGAAGATGGTAAATTAAATATGGAAATAAACAACAGAATCAACAAAGCTGGTATGGTAGGAAGTCAATTGAATAAATTCATTTGGAATAAGAGAGAAATTAGTCAGAACACTACATTAGCTGTATACAAGACAGTGTTCAAACCAGTTTTAACTTATGGATCTGAGAGCTGGGTCAGAAGTAAAACACTTGACCAAAGACTAGAGACTGCAGATATGAGAGTACTGAGAAAGATTAGAGGCTTGAACATCAATGGCAATATCATATTAAAAACGAGGATATTAGGAAAGAACTTGACATTGTCGGCATCCAGGAATGCGTTAGCAGAGCTAATTTCAGGTGGTATGGTCACAAACAGAAGGGGTGAGGAAAGATTAGCAAAACAAGTGTTCTCTGCCAGGTTGGCAGGAAAATGACCAGAGGAAGACCAAGATATAGGTGGATTGATATGGTAAAATGTGCCTTAGACGATAGCAATATAAGATCTGATAATGATAATATTGGAGTCTTGACAAGTAACAGACTGATTTGGAGGAAAATTGTAGATGGGAAGTTAGTAATGATGTAAATTTTTCATGTAGTACTATCATATCCTGTACACCCATTGAGGGTACATGTCAGGAATTTGATGATGGAGACAAAAAAAAAAAAAAAAAAAAAATTGAATGTCTCAAAGCATAATTGCTCTCACACAAATAATTGGGAATATTCACAGTTTTGTGACTGGACATGCAATAAAAATGTGAAGTTAACTTAGGACAAATGCATATTTGTCCTAAGTTAACTTCCTAATATTATTATTATTCGACACCTCCAAGGAGTCCAAGGCTCATCGAAGGAGGGTACCTACTCTAGAACTCTCCATCTCCACCACTCAACCTCATCATCTATACCAACGCCATCTACTGTCCACCATCACCACTTGAATTTTCACGGACGATCACAAACATCTCTGCCCACAATGGGATTCGGACCTGCATCCTTTTGGCTGGAGACTGTATACTAACCACTCGGCCAACAAAAAGAAAGTTACAGCTGGCAAAAAGAAAGTTATGCCCGACGTGGGGCCGAACCCATGAACCCGAGATTAAGTCTCGTGCTCTACTGACTGAGCTAGCCGGGCATATTATTTATTCAACTAGGTTCATGCTATCTATTCATTTATTTACTTCATCAAATTCCTGATGTACATCATTTGTGGGCTTACAGGATATTATGATAGTACTACATGAATGCTAACTTAATATCAACAGTTTTCCTGCAAATGAATCTTTTATCTATAGGGAAATTAGCATTGTCAGATCTTATATTTTGCTGTAAGGTACTTTTCATTGTATCAGTTCACCTAAATCTTGGTTTTTTCATGTGAATCTTTTTCTTGCCATGCTGGAAAAGAACACTTGTTTTGCTAACATTACCTCTCCCAGTCTGTTTAAGTGACCATACCATATCACCTGAGATTAGCTCTGTTAACACATTCCTGAATACTGACAGTATCAAGTTCCTTCCTAATATCCTCATTTTTAACATGATTCTGCCATGATGCCATCTGTTCTTTCTCCTAATTTTTCTCAAAACTCATATCTTTGGTCACCAGTTTTTTTGATCACATTATGTTTCTAACCCATCTGTGAGATACATAAGTAAAATTGGTTTGAACCCTATCTTCAATATAACTGGTTTAGTGTTTTGACAATTTTTGATTAAGTTTATTCATTTAACTTCCCTATGTCAGCTTTACTATATACATAGTAAAGTAAAGTAAATATAGTAAAGTAAAGCATAGTAAAGTATAGTAAAGTACTATATACATAGTAAATACATACAAAATTTTGTTGTCTATATACATAGTTAATTTGCAATCTTCACTAAAAATTGTGTCTAAATAGCTGAAATGCTTAATTACTTGTTCTTTGGGTTTCCAAATTCCATGTTCTTGTCTATTTTTGTACTCTTTTTATTGCTGATTTTCATACCAAACTTATTACAGCAGTAAATTCAGTTTAGGTAGGGATTCCTGCAGACTTCATTTGCTATAGAATATAACATCATCATCTGCATATAGTAAAGAGCTGAGGTGAACCTTTTTCTGTTTTGAAATCTGGCATAATGCAACCTTTTCTTCATAATGTGATCTATATAAATGATTAATGGAGATAATGTGCACCACCTGATTTGATATCACACCATCTACCTATACCTTCTTCAATTCTAATTGCTGACTTACAATTCAAATATAGACATTGTATTGCTTGATATAATGTCTTAGTTACAAAGTATAATTTTTGCATTTTGAACAACTTTTCCAGAGAAAAGCTGTTATCTGGAATACATATCAGATTATGCATTCCTCTGGTTTCTACTTCAGTTCTGTCACTTCTTGTTTCGTTTAGCAGTCCTTCAAAGTAATTTCTTCAGACTATAATATCAAGAAATTTACTAGCATATCTGCAGTTCTCTTTCAAACTCCAATTTCAAGTTTTTTAAATAACCTCAAGAATATTGTTACCAAAGATTTCCAATGGCTTTTTCTAGCTACCTATATACAAGACACCTTCACTTTTTTACCATTTTTCTTGGTGTTCTTGTAGAGCACACTCTGCTTTACTCTAGGAACTTTCAATATGTTTTATTATTTTCTATGACCAGATGAGTCCACCATGGAGTTCTGATTTTTCTATCCATGGTGGACTGATTTGGTCATAGAAAACATATGCTCTCACCACATGCTTTTCTGATTAAAGCATTCAGTGTTTTCTTCAGAGTTTGCTGAAAGCTGCTTGATTTTGATTCTTATTAAAGCTTTCTTTTATATATATACAGGGTGGTTCAAAATTAAATTCCACATACAAACTTTGAAGGGAGGTAGAGAACATCAAAATCAGCCATATTCACATAGGAAAGCATGACTGGAAATTCCACCAGAAGGTACTAACAGGGACACAAAGATATAGAAATAACACAAGGCATAAGTAGTGTAAAAAAACTTTATTAGGTGTAACTGAACAGTTCAATAGTAGTTGGATACATAATCCGTGTGTTGAGGCTTAAGTGCTGTGAAGAATTCATGTTGGAGATTTAATGGAATATTATCAGCACTGAGAAAGGATTAAAACTAATTTTAATACTTCAAATATTTCGTCTCCATCACAGAGATATCTTCAGGGATTACAAACACACAAATATAATACAATAGTGAGTGAAACTACAGTCCTATCTGGGTGGTGCGCCCTCTATGGACATTTGCAGGTAGCCAAGGATGTGAAGAGGGATCTTTGATAATTAATGTTTCCCCAAATTTTGGGGAGTTTAATGCAACCGTATTTGTTTAAATTTGGTTGATTCCTGAGTGCAGGTGCAGATTCAAAGAATAATCTTTCTTTTTTGAATTTACTATGGTGGAGCATGGTGTTTTTTTTCAGGAGATCCTGTGGGTTGTATCCAAAACATGGTCTGCAAGGCCAGATTGACCATAATCGTGATTGCAGATGTATGACTTGTGTTCTTCTAACCAGATGGTTGCTGATCTGCCTGTCTGGCTGAAGTAAGCCAGTTTACAGGCACAAGGTACTCTATATACTCCAGGCACCGAGAGAGGAGGGATTCTGGTCTTTGGTGGAACAGATAAGGATATCAAGTTTACGGTGGGGCTTAAAAGCTGTATGGAGATTGTACTTTTTTTAATGATCTGGCTATTTTTTCTGATGTACCATGGATGTAAGGTATAAGGTATGGTGATGGCATTTCTGAAGAGATGGAATGGGGAAGGACTTGATTATTTTTTTAATTTTAAGTCGCTGTAGCCATTGGAAAGGTATGTGTTTGAGTTCAGATGAAAGGGCAGTTTCACCGGAACAAAGATTGTGGGCTCTGTTGGTAAGAGTTTTAATAATGCTGTTAAATTGTGAATGAAGAATTTTATGATTATTAATACCTCATTCATGGATTAACATAAATTGCATATCATGAGCTAATTTTATTCCTAAGTAAATTCTAATTTAAATACTTACTGTTATTTTTTTTATTGAAAAATAATTGTAATTTTTGTTAGTTATTTATTCTGTATAAATTCATTATATAATTTGTAAATGTATCCTAAATGGACTGTAATATGTGCATTTTTTTTTATTGTAAATGAAAGTAAATTTAAGAAATTCTGCTAATGAGATTTGATTGGTCACTGTCAAGGAAACGGAGTTAATTTTAGATAACGTGTGGTGGAGCGTGAGCTGCAGTATTCGAAGGGGAGAAGGAGTTGATATGAGCTGGACTGACTAGAACGGATTTTGGCAGGAAAAATGAAGGTATTTTATTGGAAAACGAAAGTAAACAGGGGAGAAGCATTCAGGACAGCACGGAGTGAAGTAACGGGTGGCAGTAAAGGGAATTTGGAAATGCCATAAATAAATTAAGAAGGGACCGGGAAATTTATAGGCAAATAGGAATATTTCTAGAATTCTAAAATTACGTCGAATTCCAATTGTTTTGAGGAAGAATAGTGCAAAGCTGAAATTAATGCGTAGAAGAAAATAAGGAATAAGTAGATTACCTGAAACGAGTGCATCAAGACTTGTGAAGCTCTATGTTTAATATTTCAGTTATATAGTGAAGATTCCTTCTGAATAGTGTTACTTCAAAGTGATAGTTAACTGCAGTTTTAAGTATGCATATAATGAATCCAATGTGCAAAGGATGTAACCCGGTAAGAGCAGTCCATTTTTTTATATTTCAGCATGAAGATATAAGAGTTAGCTCCACCTGATATATCTTAACATTAACTGTGGCATTCTACTAAAAATAGCCGAAGTATGGAGCTTTAAAGTGTGTCCCCCTTGAAGTGATAACTGCCTCATAATTAAATTAAGTGTTAGTTGACTACGAGAGAATTAGAGAATTCTACTTTAAGAATAATTACTGTGAGATTCTGTAACATTGAACTGTGTGGACCATCTTCAATTATTCAGATGAATATAGTATTGACAGCTGAATGTGCGATGCCTAATGTTTTATGTTTGTTATGAGTATTTGGACTAAGCTGATTTACATTTTCTTGTTTTCAAAGTTATACTTAATGTACATGTTATGTAACCCTGCATTAAATGTTTTGTTTTATTGATTCCAATTTGGTGTTTGCCTGATTTTTCTTCATTGCACCGCTCATAAAGTTTTATCGGAGCTTGCGGAAGCCTTAAATATTTATTTTAAACTTGGCATGTCGAAAAGTGAGATTGCTAAAGTTAGTTGATGATTGATTCCACTATATCATATAGACTAATCTGAATATAGGGTGGCACAGGATAATATAAATTTCTCTATATTTGGATTAGTAATCAACCAACAATTAATTAAGATAATAAAAAACAGATAATTTAAATAAGAACTACGTTCTAACAAGATGGCAGATTCAGAGCCAGGAAGTACGATCCAACAATGCCATATTGCTGAGAGGGGTAGTGGTGGGAGAGTTTGTGAATGTATCTGTCTGTATGAGTAGGTTTTCTATATACAGAGAAAGAAAGTTACCATTAGGAAGGCATGTTACGAAGGTATCTAGAAAGAATAAATAATTGTTATTTTCCTTTTCCATCTTAAACTGGATTCTTAAATGTAGACTATTGAGGTGACTGAGGAAGAATTCTAATGTGTGTGGGCCATGAGGCCAAATAGAGAACACATCATCTGCATATCTTAGCCAGATAGGTTTTAGAGGGGAAGAGTCTATGGCTTGTTTTTCAAAATTTCCATGTAAAAATTGGCAAGAGGTAGTGGGGGTGGGGGAACCAGATATCAGAAGGAAAAACGTTTTTTAATGATGATAATGTTTACCAATATTCCCCTAATTGACACCTTAACACTCTTAAAAAAACGTTTTTCCTTCTGATATCTCAGAGCTCTTTTCCTTTGCCATCAACTCTGGTTATTTTTCTTGGAATAACAAACTCTACAAACAGATAGAGGGAACTGCCATGGGTTCTCCCCCCCCTCATTCCCTCTTGCCAATTTTTACATGTAAAATTTTGAAAAATGAGCCATAGACTTTTCTCCTCTAAAACCTATCTGGCTGAGATATGTAGATGATGTGTTCTCTATTTGGCCTCATGGCCTAGACATATTAGATTCCTTCCTCAGTCACCTCAATAGTCTACATCCAAGAATCCAGTTTACCATGGAAAAGGAAAATAACAATAGTTTACCCTTCCTAGACACCTTAGCAACACACCTTCCTAATGGTAATCTTTCTTTCTCTGTATATAGAAAACCTACTCATACAGGCAGATGAGGAGGGAGCTGATCTTTGGTGGAATGGATAAGGATAGCAAGTTTATGATGGGGCTTAAAAGCTGTATGGAGGTTGTACTTTTTTAATGATCTGGCTATTTTTTCTGATGTACCACGGATGCAAGGTATGGAGATGGCATTTCTGAAGAGATGGTTGGGGAATGGGAAAGGACTTGATTATTTTTTTTAAATTCTGTAGTCACTATAGCCATTGGAAAGGAACGTGTGTGTGTGTTTGAGTTCTGTTGAAAGGGCAGTTTCATAGGAACAAAGATTGTGGACTCTATTGGTAAGAGTTTTAATAATTTTTGGGAGAGTTTGTGAAGATACCTTCACAAACTCTCCCACCATCACCCCCTCTCAGCAATATGGCATTATTAAAACTCTTACCAATAGAGTCCACAATCTTTGTTCCTATGAAACTGCCCTTTCAACAGAACTCAAACACACACACACATTCCTTTCCAATGGCTATAGTGACTACAGAATTTAAAAAAAATAATCAAGTCCTTTCCCATTCCCCAACCATCTCTTCAGAAATGCCATCTCCATACCTTGCATCCGTGGTACATCAGAAAAAATAGCCAGATCATTAAAAAAGTACAACCTCCATACAGCTTTTAAGCCCCATCATAAACTTGCTATCCTTATCCATTCCACCAAAGATCAGCTCCCTCCTCTCTCGGTGCCTGGAGTATATAGAGTACCTTGTGCCTGTAAACTGGCTTACTTTGGGCAGATCAGCAACCATCTGGTTAGAAGAACACAAGTCATGCATCTGCAATCACGATTATGGTCAATCTGGCCTTGCAGACCATGTTTTGGATACAACCCACAGGATCTCCTGAAAAAAACCACCATGCTCCACCATAGTAAATTCAAAAAAGAAAGATTATTCTTTGAATCTGCACCTGTACTCAGGAATCAACCAAATTTAAACAAATACGGTTGCATTAAACTCCCCAAAATTTGGGGAAACGTTAATTATCAGAGATGCCTCTTCACATCCTAGGCCACCTTCAAATGCCCATAGAGGGCGCACCACCTAAATAGGACTGTAGTTTCACTCACTATTGTATTATATTTGTGTGTTTGTAATCCCTGAAGGTGTCTCTGTGACGGAAACGAAATATTGGAAGTATTAAAATTAGTTTTAATCCTTTCTCAGTGCTGATAATATTCCATTAAACCTGAATTGGATACATAATATGGTTTCACATCAGGTGCTCAAAGTTATGACCATTAGCAGTGATGCATGCCTGACACCGACGACGCATTCATTGCCATACATTTTTGAAAATATCTTGTGTTTCCCAGATATTAGCACTGCTGATGGTGATTCTTGTCACATGGTCGTTGTCAGAGGCAACAGGCATTTTGTACACCATGTCGTTAACGGTCCCCCATAGAAAGAACTCAATGCTCGATAAATCAGGTGAGCATGGGGGGGGCACGCGACGGGTCCACCATGCCCAGTCTATTGAGCCGAAAGAACCTGGCCGAATACTGATGAACAGAAATGCCAAAATGGGCTGGAGCCCCATCGTATTGGAACTACATCTGCCGACGCACAGTCATCAGAACATTGTTCAGTAAATCCGGCATAACTTCTTCCAGAAAGGTGCGATGCTTCTGGGAGTCCAGTCAGGGTAGTAACATGTATGGGCTGACTAAACAGTCAGCAACGATACCTGGCAAAGCATTGTGCAGAATGTGATCGTACAGTGTGTGGGTTCTTATTGGCTTACACATGAGCATTATGGTGATTGAAGACCCCTTCACGGGTAAATGAAGCTTCATCCATTAACAAAACACAAGTTGGAAAATCCAGGACTATGGCACTTTTCTGCAGAAATGACTGTGCGAATTCCACACGTCAAGGATAATCTTTGGCCATCAGTAACTGGACCCATTGCAGATGAAATAGATGTAAGGACTCAGAGTGCCAAACATGCAATATACTGGATCGAGATACTCCTATAGCAGAGGCAATGGCATGTGTGCTTCTCTCTGGATTATTGTCCATCACATGCAACACCTCCTCTTCCATGGCAGGATTTTGCGTCGATTGAGGCCGTCTGCTATCATGCCTGCGATCCCTGAATGATCTATAGTCACACAAATTCTGATGCAAATGCGCAAACATTTGTTGATGCTGTACACGTTTGTTTGGGTACCGTTCGCGATACATTCGTACAGCGGCTCATCCATTACCATCAGCTAACCCGTAAACGAGGTGCGTGTCTGCCATCTCAGCATTCGTAAAACGACGTCGAAATCTTGAATGAGGAAGCCCCAGATGCTCACATGGAGCTCTAGCGAACACCACCACCTATCACTTTCAGGTGCCATTTCCGGTCATGCTTTCCTATGTGAATATGGTTGATTTTGATGTTCTCTACCTCCCTTCAAAGTTTGTACGTGGAATTTAATTTTGAACCACCCTATATATATATATATATATATATATACACACACATACATATTTTTTTTTTTTTTTTGTCAAATGACATTCCATTTTATTCTGCTCAAAACTAAATGGCAATCATTTTCTATTTTAGGTCTCCAGTATACTCTTGTCTCCTGAGCCAACACAAAGATATCACTACCAACAATAATGCAGTCAAGCAGACTTATTTCTTTTGTCTTCTCTCCATATGAATTTGGGCACATCTTTATGTTAGAATAAGGAATTTTTAATGACTAGTCTGTCCTGCTAAACAGAAATCCAGGAAGTAGTTAGTTTATTATTAGTAGTATTATTATTATCTTTTTTTTTCTTTCTTCTAGCATTTTTATAATGTCAGGAAGCTATTTTCTGCTCTGTTGTTTAGATCTCCAACAAGGACTACATTAAAAAAAAAAAAAAAAAAAAAAAAAAAAAAAAAATTCTATGTCTTCCTCAACAAGTCTGATTGTCCAGTTTTCCATTTTGATATTCGCCGCCTCATCACTCTTCTTTGTATTGCCTGCCATTGAAGAACATGCTGAATGTGGTAGTCACTCTTTTATTTTCCTGATCATTGTTGCTTGAACATAGCATAGTTCTGTTTGAATGCAAATGTTATTCGAATGATCCCTTAAAGTTAGACTCTGGACAATCAGACTTGTTGAGGAAGACATGGAAGAATTTTTTTTTTTTTTTTTTTTTTAAACGTAGTCCTTGTTGGAGATCTAAACAACAGAGCAGAAAATAGCTTCCTGACATTATAAAAATGCTAGAAGAAAGAAAAAAAAGATAATAATAATACTACTAATAATAAGCTAACTACTTCCTGGATTTCTGTTTAGCAGGATAGACTAGTCATTAAAAATTCCTTATTCTGACATAAATATGTGCCCAAATTCATATGGAGAGAAGACAAAAGAAATAAGTCTGCTTGACTGCATTATTGTTGGTAGCGATATCCTTGTGTTGGCTCAGGAGACAAGAGTATACTGGAGACCTAGAATAGAAAATGATTGCCATTTAGTTTTGAGCAGAATAAAATGGAATGTCATTTGACAAAAAAAAAAAAAAAAATATATGTATATATATATACAGGGTGGCTCAAAATTAAATTCCACGTACAAACTTTGAAGGGAGGTAGAGAACATCAAAATCAACCATATTCACATAGGAAAGCATGACTGGAAATGGCATCTGAAAGTGATAGGTGGTGGTGTTCGCTAGAGCTCCAGGTGAGCAACTGGGGCTTCCTCGTTCAAGATTTTGACGTCATTTTATGAATGCTGAGATGGCAGACATGCACCTCATTTACAGGTTAGCTGATGGTAATGGACGAGCCGCTGTACGAATGTATCGCGAACGGTACCCAAACAGACGTGTACAGCATCAACGAATGTTTGCACATTTGCATCAGAATTTGTGTGACTATGGATCATTCATGGATCGCAGGCATGATAGTGGGTGGCCTCAATCGACGCAAAATCCTGCCATGGAAGAGGAGGTATTGCATGCGATGGACAATAATCCAGAGAGAAGCACACGTGCCATTGCCTCTGCTATAGGAGTATCTCGATCCAGTATATTGCATATTTGGCACTCTGAGTCCTTACATCCATTTCATCTGCAATGGGTCCAGTTACTGATGGCCAAAGATTATCCTTGACGTGTGGAATTCGCACAGTCGTTTCTCATCACTCTTCTTTGTATTGCCTGCCATTGAAGAACATGTTGAATGTGGTAGTCACTCTTTTATTTTCCTGATCATTGTTGCTTGAACATAGCATAGTTCTATTTGAATGCAAATGTTATTCAGATGATCTGTTAAAGTTAGACTCATCTGCATCAATAATATACTGGGATCACACAAATTTTACACAAACAAGGGGAGGGATAGAGAAGTTGCTTGTTTCTCTTTTTTAAGACTTATACAACATATCTGCACTGCTGTGCTCAGATTGGGGTACTTGTTTCTTGGAGGCATGAGAAAGTTGGAGAGGGGATTCAGAAGCTGGTGACCAAGATGATAAGTCCATAGAATTCTTTGAGTGAGAAGAGATAGATTTCTTTTCCTATCACCCAAAGTGGGTTACAAAATTTTCTTGATAGGAAGAATAAGAGAATGTTATTGGAACATAAATTTACGGAGAGAGCGTTTTATAGGTTAGATATGAAAGAACATTTTCAATAAAAAAGGATGATGGTGAACAAGACAAGCACCTGGAAGTTGAATAAGAATGTAATTAAGAATATCAGGACTGGTTTGAGAATACTCATTTTTTATCCATAGCAGACTATGAAAATAAGATTAAACATCTTCAGATCATTAATTAGCTTTTTTTATAAAACCTTAGTTGTGACAGGCCATTGAGCATAATATGTTAAGGGGATGGCAAAGTATTATTACAAATTTTAACAATACTGACAGTATAATGTTAAAATTATACCCAGTTAACATTTCTGGCCTGACTTGGATGGCAGAGGATCGTGACCAATGGTCACGATCCTCTGCCACCAAGCTCAGGTGTTCTGGTGGGACTTCCAAACGTGTCCACCCAAGGTTTTGGATATAATCTATCCCAGCGAGTCCTTGGCCTCACACCCTCTGGCTTGGCAAAGAGGGCCTGCTGGGGGAGCCTTTCTTGTGGCATTCTGACCAGGTGCCCGTACCAACGTAACTGTGATCTCTCAACATGGAGAAGCAACGGTTGAGTATTGAGGGTTTCCTGAATTGCAGAGCTTTTGACTCTGTCGAGTCTTGTCAGCCCCACAACCCCTCGGAGGAACTTCATTTCAGCCACATGAGAGGACCATAACCACAGGTGAGGATGGGGACATAGACTGTATTGAAGACAGCTAGATTTGCCTTCTGGCTTAACTCATGCTTCAGTACTACTGAACATCCAAGCTCCTGCAATATTGCACTTGCTGAGCCAATCCGAGCATTTAGCTCTATGTCCCACTTTCCATCACTTGTGAATATGGACTCAAGGTATTTAAACTTCTCCACCTGCCTCAGTGGGACTCCACTCACATGCAGAGTGCACTGGGATGGTTGTCTTGAGACCACAAATGTTTCAGTTTTGGCCACACTGATCTTCATTCTAGCTTCTGCACAAACAGCTACAAACCTATCCAGGGTGCGCTGGAGGTCATATATGGAAGAGCTAAGCAGAACTAGGTCATCTGCAAAAAGCAGACGTCCAATGGTACATCTTCCAATTCTGATACATTCGCTGCCTCGGCTGTGCCTATCAATCCAGTCCATAAATATTACGAAAAGGAGGGGATGACAGAACACACCCTTGGCGGAGGCCAACGGAGACTGTGAAAGGTTCAGACTTTGTGCTGTTTACCCTGATACAAAACTCTGAGCATTCATACAGGGATTTGATGGTAGCTAATAGTTGGCCATCCACTCCATACTCCTGTACTACTTGCCAAATCTTATCCTGAGGAATCCGGTCATATGCCTTCTCCAAGTCCACAAAACGTGTACACATTCTTGGCATATTCCCAAGATTTCTCAGACTTGCCTTAAAGTGAAGATTTGGTCAGTTGTGCTTCTACCAGGATGAAAGCCACATTGTTCTTGTAACTTTGACTCAACTATGCTCCTGCACCTTCTTTCCAAGCACCTAGTATATACTTTCCCAGGCAGGCTGAGCAGAGAGATGCCACGATAGTTGCTGCAATCTCTCTGGTCTCCCTTTTTGAAGACTGGTATTATTATGCCTGTCTGCCATTTGCTTTGGTGCTCGCCCAGATATCCAAGCAGCTTGACACACTCGAGTCATCCAAAGAACACAGTCTCGATTTAAGGCTTTTAGCATTTTAGCACACATCCTATGGACTGGATGTGTGCCAACCATATTCTTGGAATTTTTAGGCCACCATTATTATTTACATTAGGATGGTTGATCAAAATTTCACAGGCTTCCTTAAATTTCACCCCAAGCCTGCACATACTGGCCAACACATACATGTAAACTCTTACCACCACCTCCTCACAAAAATGTGGTCATTAATAACTTTAAAAAAAAGAGAGCAATAACAATTTGCTCCCTTGTTTAACTGGGCGAAGCCCCAGCCAGCATGAAATTTTGTCATGTTGTACCATCATTTTCTATATTGGTTTAAGCCAATAAGAATACAATCTGGTCGGCTAAATCCCAACTTGCCTGCCCATCCTCGTTCGTTCAGTATCCAGGTAGATACCCAGCAGGGTACACCACAAGAAGGTGAGGATTGGACATTAGGTCAAAAGCCCTGGTCGGTTCTCCGCATTCCTTTATAGGCTATGTGGAGATCTCCTCTCAGTTATACAGCTTTGACCCTTAATCACCCCAACTTAGGATAAGATAAAGCCACTAGTTTAGTCAACCAATGAAGTGTGGCTTTCAAAATAGAATTTCTGAAATATACAGATTGTTTATTCATTTAGAGTGTGATTTCTTGAACAGTGCAATAACACCTGTGTATCAAAAGAAATAATTCCCTTCTTGAGCAAGCTTTTTTTATGCTAACATACTATGAAAGATTATTTGGCCATTAATATAATACTGCCTTGGATGGACAGCAAGGCACAGGAATAAAACTTGTTAGCATTACGTACTTGTAGATTATACTTTTTAGGCATTGAATAAGTGGGGAAACTATTAGAAACTATTTGATGCCATTAGAGTATTCGAGGGCTAGGGGTGAGTCTTTCCTATCTTGCTAAGTCATTTCGTCTTATGTAGCCACTGAAGGAGGCAAGCTAGCCTCAATAGGTGGTCCCAAGCCCGGATAAATGCGAGGGTTGATGTCAGGAAGGGCATCCGGTCGGAAAACTTCAATATCAGCTCAAACTATGATTATGAGTCAAAGAGAAAATGATATAAGGGCTGGGGCTTACCCCTTAAGCGACGCGCAGCCACATCGCCCTACAGCTGCGAGAAATGGATGAGGGCTACCGCATCAAGGGTGGGTGCGGTTAAAGAAGCGAGCCCAGCAGGTGGACAGGATGTTGCGAGTGGGAACACTGAATGTTGGAAGCATGACTGGAAGGGGACGAGAGGTGGCAGACATGATGAGGAAGAGGAAGTTTGACATTTTATGTGTGCAGGAGACAAGGTGGAAGGGGGGAAAGGCAAAGGAACTGGGAGATGGATATAAATTGTTCTACTCTGGAGTGAATAACGAGGGAAGAAATGGTGTAGGAATTGTGGTGTGTGGCAGAATGAAGGGTGAAGTACTGGACGTAGGTAGAAGGAATGACAGGATCACGCGAATGAAATTGGGTCTTGGAGAAGAGCGGGTGGTCGTATTATGTGTATATGCCCTGCAAGTTGGTTGTACAGCAGAGGGAAAAATGAGTTCTGGAACGTGCTAGATGAAGAAATGAGGAAATTGGAAGTAAATGAGATGGTGATTGTCGGAGGAGACTTGAACGGACACATAGGAAGACAGAATAGAGACTGTGAAAGGGTGCATGGTGGCCACGGAGTGGGAATGATGAACCAGGAAGGAGAGAGGGTTGTGGACTTTGCAGTAGCGTTTGATATGGCAATTGTGAACTCGTTTTTCTACAAGAGGGAAGAACATTTGATAACATTTAGGAGTGGTAACAACAGCTCACAAATTGACTACATTTTGACTAGCAGAAAACATCTTAAGGTTGTGACAAATTGTAAAGTAATTCCAACAGATCAAGTAGCACAACAACACCGACTGCTGTGTGCAGACTTTAAAATAAGATCGAAGATAAGAACTTCTGGATGCCGTGGGATGAAGACAATTAAGTGGTTTTGCTTAAAAGAGGAGAGTGTGAGGAATCGTTTTAGGGAGAGGGTGTTAGAGATGATTTTGGATGGACTGGAAAGTGTACAGGATTGGTGGAAAAATAATTCAAAAGTAATCCTGAGCTGTGCAATCAAGGTGCTTGGAGAGACATCTGGAAAGATTAGAGAGCAGAAGGAGGATTGGTGGTGGAATAATGATGTACAAGTGGCAGTGACAGCTAAGAGGAAGGCAAAGCAGAAGTGGGATGAGTCAAGAGTGGAAGGGGACAGAGAGTGTACAAAGAGAGAAAGCAAGAAGCCAAGAGAGTTGTGGCGAAGGCCATGGCATATCAAGATCTGTGTGATCAATTAGAAACAAAGGAAGGACAGAGAAAAATTTACCAACTAGGGAAATGTAGAAATAAAGCAGCAAAGGACATCTTACATGTGAGGCAGATCAAAGATGCTGAAGGAAGAGTATTATGGAGGGATGTGGACATAGGAAACAGATGGAAAATATACTTTGAGAGACTTTTGAATGAGGAAAATGCAAGGACTCTCAGAGGAGATGGGCAGCTTTCTGAGGGGATGGTGCAGAACATCAGTAGAGTGGAAGTGATGGAGGGCATGAAGAGGATGAGGAATGGAAAATCGGTGGGCCCCGACAAAATTCCAGTGGAGGCATGGAAGGCACTGGGGGAAGAGGGAATTGACCTGCTGTGGGACCTGTTCATGAAAGTTTGCCAACAGGAAAGTATACCCGAGGAATGGAGGGAGAGTACTCTTGTCCGCATCTACAAGGGTAAAGGGGATGCACAAGACTGTAAAAATTACAGAGGAATAAAGTTGATGTCCCACACAATGAAGATCCTAGCAAGGGTTCTTGATGGTAGATTGAGGAAGGAGGTGGAGATTGCAAAGGAACAATTTGCTAGGAATATATTGTTGGAAGGAAAGTGTCCCACCCCAAGGAATAATACTCTCATCAATTACAACTTTTATTCCATTAAACTATTTTTTGAAAGTTTGAAATAACCTGTAACACTTCTGGAATTTTCCACATCATTATTACAAAAATACCGATACTTTTTTCCCCCCTCCAAGTTTGTACAGTAATCTACCACTTATCTGACCTTCAGAATAACAATCTTCAATTAACTTACCCTTGCATGTCAGATGACTTCTGGTAAAGCACCATAATTCAGTTGGATAAACGGTAGATTACTGTATAAATGTATTTCAGAAGCACGGAGAGTGGACAGTTCTGATGAGTACAAATATTCCAATTCCAAAAATTTTTTTTCATTTCTTCCTTTGTTGCAAATAGCCGTTTAATATCTAAATAACTTAAGGAATTCACAACGTATACTAGAATATAAATTAAATTAAACTTTAATATATATTTCCAATATTTTGCCAACGTCACGCTGCCATCTTCATGGGAACTTAAAGGCACATGCACGCAGGCACTACACACAACAAATGAGGATGAAGCGAGGAAGCTGTTTTTCCTGATGGTGCCTCCTAGCTGGCTATATTAGGTATTCTTGGCCGTTGGGCTGAAGTTCTCCTGATGTACATCTCCCAAGCTAAATTTCCTAACGATATCTCAGCCCTATTTCAGTTCACAATGAACTCAGGCTATTTTGTTTGGCAGGGAAAATTCTACAAACAGATAGAGGGGACAGCCATGGGTTCACCACTTTCCCCACTCTTGGCCAACTTCTTTATGGAGACTTTTGAAGAGAAAGCCTTAAGCTCTGCCCCACAAAAACCTACCATATGGCTTCGTTACGTTGATGATGTGTTCGCTATTTGGCCACAATGCTCTGATACACTCCTCTCCTTCTTAACACACTTGAACAACCAACATCACAGAATCAAGTTCACCCTGGAAAAAGAAGAAAACAATAGCCTCCCTTTCCTAGACACACTAGTCACCCGCCAGCCTGATGGAACCTTGGTTTTCTCAGTTTATAGAAACCCACCCATACAGGCAGATACATTCACCAACAATCCTTTTTACCCTCACAACAATATGGAGTTATTAAGACACTATACAACAGGGCTAAACTAATCTGTTCTGTTCAAATGACAATGTCCTAATCACTGAACTAAATCACATCCTTAACACTTTCTCAGCTAATAGCTACCCCCCCCCCCCAGAAAATCCCCAAAATACTAAAACTAGTACCCCTCCCCTTTACAGCAAAGATTACTAAATCCATCACCATTCCCTACATCTGGGGCACCTCAGAAAAAATTACCAAAATCCTAAAAAAACATGACTTGACCGCTTGTTACAGACCATATAGAAAATTGGCATCCCTTATCTGCTCCACTAAAGACCAATCACTTCCCCTAGACCTCCCTGGTGTATACCAGGTCCCTTGCAGCTGTAAGCTGTCCTACTTTGGCTAAACAAGCAGGATAACGAATATCAGAATTTCAGAACACTAGGACTACATCCGGTTTCACCAGTATAGCCATTCTGGGCTTGCAGACTATGCTCTGGATATACGCCACAGAATATGGTGGAAGAAAGCCACAATAATATACCGCAACAAGTTCAAATTTGAAAGACTATTCATGGAATTAGCCTCAGCCCTAAGAAACATGCCAAACCTCAACAAATTTGGATGCATGAGACTGCCCCAAATTTGGGAGACATACATCAGGAGAACTTTGGCCCAATGGCCAAGAATACCTAATATAGCCTGCTAGGGGCACCATCAGGACTTTAGGAAAAACAGTAGCTTCCTCGCTTCGTCCTCATTTGCTATGTGTGTAGTGCCTGCGTGCACGTGTCTTTATCTTAAGTTTCCATGAAGATGGCAGCGTGATGTTGCTGAAATATTGGAAATATATATTAAAGTTTAATTTAATTCATATTCTAGTATACGTTGTGAATTCCTTACGTTATTTAGCAATCATGTATAAACAATGTATAAGCTTTTCTACAAGCCATTTAATAAGTTTGATTTTTGTATTGGGAGTTTCATATTCATCAGTGGTAGACAAGCACTAATTGACATATCTGTTTCTTGTACCATGAAATCCATGATGTCATCAGTAAGGAAAGCTGAGTACAGATGGATTTTTCACATCAAGCATCAAAAGGAGCTCACCATCTCTGCTGTACTCTTTTATTACTAGTTCTGCATTACCTACAAGACTCCATTTGTTTGCAGAAACTATCTCTTCACAGACAGTTTCTGCAAACAAACTATCTCTTCACAGACAGATACCTCACTATCTATACTTTGTTCTTCATCACACGTAAAACTGATCTTTACTTTAGGAAAATATTCCTTGTAAATCTGAGGTAAGTACTAATTAGGATAGCTAATCACTACATCATTTTGAATTTCCAACTCAACCACCTCCCTAATCCCCTTGCCCAAATCTGCACTAGTGATCCCTTGCTGGTTATAAATTTTGTACAATTTTTGGTAAATTTTATTTTATGTGTAATTTCTTACTTTTGTATTTTTTCCTTTTAATTTCTTTCTTAGTGTATTTTTATCTATGTGTAATTTCTTACTTTTGTATTTTTTCCTTTTAATTTCTTTCTTAGTGTATTTTTATCTATGTGTAATTTTTTTGTTTGTGTAATTTCATCCTCATGTAATTTTTGCAGCGCAATTTTATCATGTGTAATTTTGTCCTGACATGAAATTAAATATGGAAATAGACAACAGAATTAATAAAGCTGGTATGGTAGGAAGTCAACAGAATAAATTTATATGGAATAAGAGAAATTAGTTAAAACACTAAATTAGCTATACTAGTGTTGAAAAGACAGTGTTGAAACAATTTAACTTATAGATATGAGAGCTGGGTTAGAAATAAAGCACTTGACTAAATACTAGAGACCACAGATATGAGAGTCCTGAGAAAGATTAGGGGCATGAACAGATGGCATCAGTGGCAAATATCATATTAAAAATGAAGATATTAGAAAGAACTTGACATTGTTAGCATCCAGGAATGTGTTAGCAGAGCTAATCTCAGGTGGTATGTCACTTAAACAGAATGGGAAAGTAAAGATTAGCAAAACAAGTGTTCTCTGCAAGGTTAGTAGGAAAAAGTGCCCTAAAAGATAGAAATATAAGATCTGATAATGTTGTCTTGACAGGTAACAGATTGATTTGGAGGAAAATTATAGATAGGAAGTTAGTAATGATGTAAGTTTTTCATGTAGTACTGTCATATCCTGTACACCCCTTGAGGGTACATATCAGGAATTTGATGATGATGCTATATTTGTGAAGTTATCAAAAACATCTAATATGTGTAATTGTTAGTCTTTTGTTGTGTAAAACTTTTAGGTAACAGTACCCCTGATGATGTAAGTCATATGACTTAAAAACTTATCCTATTTTAATTTCTTATTTTTATTAAACTCTATAGTATAATATAATAATTGAAATTAATATCCTTCATTTTAATGAAAGATAATGTTACTTGAGCTTTATTTACATTATCTTTTTATTTTTCACAGGCTCTTATAGTACATAATGAATATTATGCGAAAGTTGCTAGTGGGCCACTCACGAGGTGCTGCGATGGGAGAAGATCCACCTCAAACGATGCAGCATACTGCACTGGGCTTAATGCATCTACACAAATTATTTGCTGAGCTAGCCCACCCTCCTCATTCCTTGAGTCAGCAGGAACAGGAACAGAGACTTTATAACATGCTACCTCTCTTTTGCAAGGTAAATTCCAGTGTATTTTATAGTTTCTAGTGCAGTTCAGTATAAAATTGAAAGTAATTTACAAATGATTTTTTACCAATAAATTTAATATGCCTAAAATTTTTTCCTCAGCTAAAATGCTTCAGAGTGAAGTGTATGGGGATTTTCCAGTTAAGTCATTTCTTATAAAAAAAAAAAAACTGAAGTTCAAACAACTGATTTAAGCCCTGACAAGGTGTAACTGCAATTTGAATGTATTGCTGATACTTTTTTTTTTCTCTTTATATATCACTTTTCTTCTTGAGGTATCCCGTTCTTCCAAGATGGGTGTGTGTGTGTGTATATATACTAGGAGGCTCTGCCTCTTGATGCCCCCCCCCCCCCCATGTTCCAGACTGGTAGGCCAGTTCTCTTTGAATTCCGCTGACTCGAATTTTGAAGACTCGACATGCAGGGTAGCCCCTGAGTTTCAAATAACTTGACAAAAACTTTACATAGAAATGTTAGACAAAAACGTTACAGCCTACATCCATTTCCAATTTCAGCTTATCATTTTATAGTATAGAGTATATATGTATATATATATATATATTTTTTTTTCAAGATCAGTATTAGCTGTTCTTTTGGAATCAAAAACAACTAATACCTGTCTGGAAGAACACAAACTCTTTATTATCTACATTATAGCTGTTC